>NW_027464604.1:4727500-4780000 GCF_043290135.1 Rhipicephalus microplus
CGGGCAAAAACTGGCGCCAATGAATATTTATGCTTATGTCTTGTTTTTCTGGAAGATAGAGGTTTCACACAGTTGGGCAGACTTGTTGTAACTTTACCGGAAAGAATTTTGTGTAGGAACGTTAACCGATTAATTTTCCTGCGAATTTCCAGTGTTTGGATATCATTTAGTTGCATAAGTTGTGTTGGCGAATCATATCTTTTATATTTACTAAATATAAATCTGACAGCCTTCCGTTGAACTTTTTCAATCAAGGCAATATCTTTTTTACATTGAGGGTCCCAAACAACCGAGGCATATTCAAGTTTTGATCGGATGCAGGTGTTATGTGCCAATAATCTAGTCTCCTTCGTTGAGGATTTAAGTTTCCTCTTAAGAAACCACAGTTTCCTAAGTGCAGCCGTGCATATGCTTGTAATGTGGTCTGACCACGTAAGTGACTTTGTCAAAGTGACTCCTAGATATTTGTATTTTTCTACGTCTTTGAGTGGGTTATTGCGGAGAAAATAAGTATAAAGGCTGGGAGTTCGTTTTCTTGTTATTCTCAAGAGAACTGTTTTGTCACTATTAAGTTCCATGCCCCAGTTTTGACACCACTCATCTATACTTGTAAGAGACTGTTGAAGTAATATGTGGTCATTTACACAACATATTTCTTTAAAAACAACACAATCATCCGCGAATAATCTGACGGATATGTCCTTATGTACGACATCAACTAAATCATTAATAAAAATTAAGAATAACAAGGGGCCTAACACACTACCTTGTGGCACACCAGAAGAAACATTTAGCGAAGAAGAAAAACAACCCCTGACCTCAACAAATTGAGTTCTGTTATTTAAGTACATATGAATCCATTTAACGATACCCGAAGGTAGCCCAATATTTTCGAGTTTAAACAAAAGTTTTCCATGAGGCACCTTATCAAACGCTTTGCTAAAATCTAAAAAGAACACATCAGTCTGCCCAGATATATCTAGAACCCGTGCGAATTCATGCACTGTAGACACAAGCTGTGTTACCGTAGACATATTTTTTCGGAAACCATGTTGATTAGGCGACAAAATATTATTTTCTGATAAAAATGTGTTAATGTAATTTGCAACAACATGCTCTAACATTTTACAGCAGCTACTAGTGATAGAAACAGGACGGTAGTTTGTCAAAGAATAGCGGTTACCCTTTTTAAAGATCGGCACAACACGAGCTTTACGCCAATCGTCTGGTATCTGACCATATTTGAATGATACATTGAAAAGGGCAGTAAGGAAGTCAGTGATTTGTTCAGCATAGCGTCGTAGGAATGAATTACCAATGCCGTCAGGGCCTGACGATTTCTTAGGATTAACCTTAAGTAACATTTGTAAAACACCTTCACGAGTTATCAGAACATCATCCGTGATTATGGGCATCGGGTCTCGCAGTTCATAATACTGTGGTTCGGAAAAGACGCTCTGAAAGTATTTATTAAAATGATCAGCAATTAGTGCCGGATCTGTTATCGTGACCTCATCAACTTGTATTTCAGAAACGCCTTCTTTAGTTTGCTTAATATAGCGCCAAAATTTATCAGGATCTGTCCTGATGAATTCAGGTAGTGTGTCGTTAAAAAATTGATGCCTAGCCTTGCTAACACTCTCTAATAATTTTTCTTTAAGATCGGAAAAATGTTGCGTACTAGTCTTGTGTTTTTTTCGTAACCTTTTTATCTTTCTCTTGATCTGTATAATCTCACGGTTTATCCATGGGTTATGTGAACGCCTGCGTATTCTCCTAAGCGGTACAAAGTTCTTTGTACAGAAGTCCACAATACCACGGAAGCGTTGCCAGGCTCTATCAACATCACTAACAGATGTGGGGAGATGTGTTTCTAAATAATCAATTACTGCAACATCATCCGCTCGATTGAAATCTCTTACAACACTTTCCACTGGCGTTTTCACTGATTTACAACGTGCATGCCTGTCCCAAACAAATGATATTAATCTATGGTCAGAAATACCGGTTTCAACTGTGATAGTCGCTTCGGTAAAGAGTTCCGTTGTAAATAGCAGATCAAGTATCGAACTCCCCCTTGTGGGGTGTCCTACCATTTGCTCAAGGCCTAGAGAAAACATTATGTCTAAGAGTGTGTCAGCCGAAGAAGAAGTACCATAATTTATATCATCCCAATTAATGGCTGGCAGATTGAAGTCACCCGTTAAAATAAGATTTTTGCTTCGTAGACGTAGTAGTTCATCGTACAAACCGCTCATAAAAGAATCATCAGCATTAGGACATCGATAAACCGCACAGAGAAAAAATGACATATCAGCAAATGAAAGTTTTAAAAGCAGACTCTCTCTCACTGGAAAACGCTCAGCAATAGTTACATCAATGCCATACTTGATAATGACAGCCACTCCACCGCCCCGATGACCACGATCACATCGAAAAAGTTGGTAGTTCGGCGGAACTATCTCGCTATCGCCAATGGCTTCATGTAACCAAGACTCTGTTATCACACAGACATGAGGATCGTGCGTGAGCAAAATATTTTCCAACTTTTCAATTTTATTTGTTATACTCCGTGCATTGAAGCAAAGCAAACGAAGTTGGTGCTCCCCTAATTGCTAGCTGGGATTCCCTACGGCACTCTCATGTGACACTTTCCTACGCGCATTAAGCGAGTCATCCCAACAGAAAAAGGTGTGATCAATACGAAGCTTATCGTGAACAAGAGCAACCTTGCTACCGCTTTCTCTGTCTGCTTTTGCAGTTGCCCATAGCAGTTTTCTTTTGCGGAGTGTGTCAGAACAGTAGTCGTTTTGAAGATAAATTTTGGTTCCCTTCAGCTTATGTGCTTGACGCAACACAGCTTGCTTTTCCGTATAATCTTGGAAAAAAAGTATAACAGGACGTCTGCTTGATACCGGCTTGCCTAATCTATGAATCCGCGCAATTGTCGTGCATTTCACCCCTAATCGATCATGAAATATGCCCTTCACTACCTTTTCACGTAGCTCTGCTTCAGATTCACTCCCAGCAGCGCTGATACCAAATACAAGAAGATTATTCCGGCGACTGCGATTCTCAAGGTCAACCAGCTTGGACTGATGAATATCAATTAACTGCTGAATGGAATCTACAGACTCCTGTATCGATTCGCTCACGCCCTTCTGAGTTTGTAATTGCTTAACATTTGCTTCTAAGTTATTCAGACGCACTCCAAAGGTGCTTATTAATGATTCTGTTGAGTCTAAACGTGCTCTAAGGCTTACAAGTTCTGCTCGGATATCAGATTGTCCCTTCAAGAGCTCGTGAAACATTTCATCAACAGTTGGCCCAGGGTTTTGCTCGACATCTCCACACAGCAATAACTTGCAAACAAAATAACATTCATATGCAATAATAAAACATGTCTGTGGGCACGGCACAATAAGAAGTACAATTTCGTCTCCAGACCTATGATTTGAAAGAGAAAAACTAACCTGTACAACGAAAAAGAAGCGTTTCGTTAGCGGCATCTTTCCAGCCGCTTCGCCGTGCCCACTGAAGGTCCAACTGTGTGGCCTGTCTTTAAAAGGGCGATCCAACGATGACGTCACGGGCATGCAATGTTCCAGAGGGGGCGTATCCAGTATGTCCAAATTCGATGAAGGCACTGGACAGTAGTTAGCAGAGACAGATGTAATCGCCGCAACTTCATTCCCGGTAGTGCAAGGTTCCGATGGCCCGGCGAGCATGAAAAACACGGCCTGTACAACGAAAAAGAAGCGTTTCGTTAGCGGCATCTTTCCAGCCGCTTCGCCGTGCCCACTGAAGGTCCAACTGTGTGGCCTGTCTTTAAAAGGGCGATCCAACGATGACGTCACGGGCATGCAATGTTCCAGAGGGGGCGTATCCAGTATGTCCAAATTCGATGAAGGCACTGGACAGTAGTTAGCAGAGACAGATGTAATCGCCGCAACTTCATTCCCGGTAGTGCAAGGTTCCGATGGCCCGGCGAGCATGAAAAACACGGCCTGTACAACGAAAAAGAAGCGTTTCGTTAGCGGCATCTTTCCAGCCGCTTCGCCGTGCCCACTCCGCGGTTAGCGCGGTTCATATCTTAACCTAACCTAACCTAACCTAACCTAACCAAACCTAACCTAACCTAACCTAACCTAACCCAACCTAACCTAACATACCCTAACCTAACCTAACCTAACCAAACCTAACCTAACGTAACCTAACCTAACCTAACCTAACCTTACCTAACGACGTTTGCAAGCGCTTTCACATTAGATATCGCAGTTCCCGACTTGTAATGGTGAAAAACACTGCATCTCACTAAGTGACATTGTTTAATGCGGATTTACGACGGTTCATATCTTAACCTAACCTAACATTCGTACTTGTATGGAAAAACGCTCTATTACACTGTTTCGTTCACAATTACGATATTTGCATAACCTCACAGTTTTTCACCAACTTATTGCAGTACAGAACGCTGTATCTCGCTAAATGACATCGTTCTTTAAGGTTTCACGATGCTTGCATGCGCTTTAACAAGAATATCACATTATCGCAGTTTCGCACTTGTAACGGTACAACACGCAGTATCTGGCTTGTTCAAGCCGTTTTGTGTACTTTCACAACATTTCACCTATTGCAGTTACGTACATGCAATAAAACAACACTATCTCGTTAGATGACGTCCTTGTTGGTGGTCTCACGACGCTACATAGCTTAAACTAACATAACTCAATCTAACCTTCGCACTTCTATCGTTAGAAAACGTTTAACTCGCAACTTTACAATGTTTTCTTCAAGATTACGACGGTTTCATGCGCTTTCACATTAGATATCGTAGTTCCCGACTTGTAATGTTGAAAAACACTACATCTCACTAAGTGACATTGTTTAATGCGGTTTTACGACGGTTGATATCTCAACCTAACCTAACATTCGCACTTGTATCTAAATACGCTCAATTACACTGTTTCGTTCACAATTACGATATTTGCTTGACCTCACAGTTTCTAACCAACTTATTACAGTTCAGAACGCTGTATCTCGCTAAATGACATCGTTCTTTAAGGTTTCACGATACTTGCATGCGCTTTAACGAGAATAACACAATAAAGCAGTTTCGCACTTGTAACGGCACAAGACGCAGTATCTGGCTAGTTCATGCCATTTTGTGTGCTTTCCCAATATTTCACCTATCCGAGTTTCGTACTCGCAATAAAACAACACTATCTCGTTAGATGACATCGTTTTTGGCGGTTTCACGACGCTACCTAGCTCAAACTAACCGAACCTTCGCACTTCTATCGTTAGAAAACGTTTTATTCTCTACTTTACAATGTTTTCTGCAAGATTACGACGGTTTCATGCGCTTTCACATTAGATATCGCAGTTCCCGACTTGTAATGGTGAAAAACACTGCATCTCACTAAGTGACATTGTTTAATGCGGTTTTAGCGCGGTTCATATCTTAACCTAACCTAACCTAACCTAACCTAACATAACCTAACCTAACCTAACCAAACCTAACCTAACCTAACCTAAACTAACCTAACCCAACCTAACCTAACCTAACCTAACCTAACCCAACCTAACCCAACCCAACCCAACCTAACCTAACCTAAGCTAACCTAACCTAACCTAACCAAACCTAACCTAACCTAACTTAACCTAACCTAACGTAACCTAACCTAACCTAACCTATTCTAACGTAACCTAACCTTACCTGTTCTAACCTAACCTAACGTAACCTAACCTAACCTAACATAACCTAACGTAACCTAACCTAACCTAACCTAACCTAACGTAACCTAACCTAACCTAACCCAACCTAACCCAACCCAACCAAACCTAACCTAACCTAACCTTACCTAACCTAACCAAATTATCCTTACCTAACCTAACCTAACCTAACGTAACCTAACCTAACCTAACCTAACGTAACCTAACCTAACCTAACGTAACCTAACCTAACCTAACCTAACCCAACCTAACCTAACCTAACCTAACCCAACTCAACCCAACTTAACCTAATCTAACCTAACCTAACCTAACCTAACCTAACCAAACCTAACCTAACCTAACCTAACCTAACCTAACCTAACCTAACGACGGTTGCAAGCGCTTTCACATTAGATATCGCAGTTCCCCACTTTTAATGGTGAAAAACACTGCATCTCACTAATTGACATTGTTTAATGCGGTTTTACGACGGTTCATATCTTAACCTAACCTAACATTCGCACTTGTATCTAAAAACGCTCTATTACACTGTTTTGTTCACAATTACGATATTTGCATAACCTCACAGTTTTTCACCAACTTATTGCAGTACAGAACGCTGTATCTCGCTAAATGACATTGTTCTTTAAGGTTTCACGATGCTTGCATGCGCTTTAACGAGAATATCACAATATAGCAGTTTCGCACTTGTAACGGTAGAACACGCAGTATTTGGCTTGTTCATTCCGTTTTGTGTGCTTTCACAACATTTCACCTATCGCAGTTTAATACTCGCAATAAAACAACACTATCTCGTTAGATGACGTCGTTTTTGGTAGTTTCACGACGCTACCTAGCTTAACCTAACCTAACCTAACCTAACCTTCGCACTTCTATCGTTAGAAAATGTTTTATTCGCAACTTTACAATGTTTTCTACAAGATTACGACGGTTTCATGCGCTTTCACATTAGATATCGTAGTTCCCGACTTGTAATGTTGAAAAACACTACATCTCACTAAGTGACATTGTTTAATGCGGTTTTACGATGGTTGATATGTCAACCTAACCTAACATTCGCACTTGTATCTAAAGACGCTCTATTACACTGTTTCGTTCACAATTACGATATTTGCTTGACCTCACAGTTTCTCACCAACTTATTACAGTACAGAACGCTGTATCTCGCTAAATGACATCGTTCTTTAAGGTTTCACGATACTTGCATGCGCTTTACCGAGAATGTCACAACAGAGCAGTTTCGCACTTGTAACGGTACAACACGCAGTATTTGGCTTGTTCATGCCGTTTTGTGTGCTTTCACAACATTTTACCTATCGCAGTTTCGTACTCGCAATAAAACAACACTATCTCGTTAGATGACGTCGTTTTTGGTGGTTTCACGACGCTACCTAGCTTAAACTAACATAACTCAACCTAACATAACCTTCGCACTTCTATCGTTAGAAAACGTTTTACTCGCTACTTTATATTGCTTTCTACAACATTACGACGGTTTCAAGCGCTTTCACATTAGATATCGCAGTTCCCAACTTGTAAAGGTGAAAAACACTGCATCTCACTAAGTGACATTGTTTAATGCGGTTTTAGCGCGGTTCATATCTTAACCTAACCTAACCTAACCTAACCCAACCTAACCTAACATAACCTAACCTAACCTAACCTAACCAAACCTAACCTAACCTAACCTAACCTAACCTAACGACGTTTGCAAGCGCTTTCACATTAGATATCGCAGTTCCCGACTTGTAATGGTGAAAAACACTGCATCTCACTAAGTGACATTGTTTAATGCGGTTTTACGACGGTTCATATCTTAACCTAACCTAACATTCGTACTTGTATGGAAAAACGCTCTATTACACTGTTTCGTTCACAATTACGATATTTGCTTGACCTCACAGTTTCTCACCAACTTATTACAGTACAGAACGCTGTATCTCGCTAAATGACATCGTTCTTTAAGGTTTCACGATGCTTGCATGCGCTTTAACAAGAATATCACATTATCGCAGTTTCGCACTTGTAACGGTACAACACGCAGTATCTGGCTTGTTCAAGCCGTTTTGTGTACTTTCACAACATTTCACCTATTGCAGTTACGTACATGCAATAAAACAACACTATCTCGTTAGATGACGTCCTTTTTGGTGGTCTCACGACGCTACATAGCTTAAACTAACATAACTCAAGCTAACCTTCGCACTTCTATCGTTAGAAAACATTTAACTCGCAACTTTACAATGTTTTCTACAAGATTACGATGGTTTCATGCGCTTTCACATTAGATATCGTAGTTCCCGACTTGTAATGTTGAAAAACACTACATCTCACTAAGTGACATTGTTTAATGCGGTTTTACGACGGTTGATATCTCAACCTAACCTAACATTCGCACTTGTATCTAAATACGCTCAATTACACTGTTTCGTTCACAATTACGATATTTCTTGACCTCAAAGTTTCTCACCAACTTATTACAGTTCAGAACGCTGTATCTCGCTAAATGACATCGTTCTTTAAGGTTTCACGATACTTGCATGCGCTTTAACGAGAATATCACAATAAAGCAGTTTCGCACTTGTAACGGCACAAGACGACGTATCTGGCTAGTTCATGCCATTTTGTGTGCTTTCCCAATATTTCACCTATCGCAGTTTCGTACTCGCAATAAAACAACACTATCTCGTTAGACGACGTTGTTTTTGGTAGTTTCACGACGCATCATAGCTCAAACTAACATAACTCAAGCTAACCTTCGCACTTCTATCGTTAGAAAACGTTTTACTCGCAACTTTACAATGTTTTCTACAAGATTACGACGGTTTCATGCGCTTTCACATTAGATATCGTAGTTCCCGACTTGTAATGTTGAAAAACACTACATCTCACTAAGTGACATTGTTTAATGCGGTTTTACGACGGTTCATATCATAACCTAACCTAACCTAACCTAACCTAACCCAACCTAACCTAACATAACCTAACCTAACCTAACCTAACCAAACCTAACCTAACGTAACCTAACCTAACCTAACCTAACCTAACGACGTTTGCAAGCGCTTTCACATTAGATATCGCAGTTCCCGACTTGTAATGGTGAAAAAAACTGCATCTCACTAAGTGACATTGTTTAATGCGGTTTTACGATGGTTGATATGTCAACCTAACCTAACATTCGCACTTGTATCTAAAGACGCTCAATTACACTGTTTCGTTCACAATTACGATATTTCTTGACCTCAAAGTTTCTCACCAACCTATTACAGTTCAGAACGCTGTATCTCGCTAAATGACATCGTTCTTTAAGGTTTCACGATACTTGCATGCGCTTTAACGAGAATATCACAATAAAGCAGTTTCGCACTTGTAACGGCACAAGACGCAGTATCTGGCTAGTTCATGCCATTTTGTGTGCTTTCCCAGTATTTCACCTATCGCAGTTTCGTACTCGCAATAAAACAACACTATCTCGTTAGATGACATCGTTTTTGGTGGTTTCACGACGCTACCTAGCTCAAACTAACCGAACCTTCGCACTTCTATCGTTAGAAAACGTTTTATTCGCTACTTTACAATGTTTTCTACAAGATTACGACGGTTTCATGCGCTTTCACATTAGATATCGCAGTTCCCGACTTGTAATGGTGAAAAACACAGCATCTCACTAAGTGACATTGTTTAATGCGGTTTTAGCGCGGTTCATATCTTAACCTAACCTAACCTTACCTAACCCAACCTAACCTAACCTAACCTAACCAAACCTTACCTAACATACCCTAACCTAACCTAACCTAACCTAACCAAACCTAACCTAACCTAACCTAACCTAACGTGACCTAACCTTACCTAACCTAACCTAACCTAACCTAACGACGTTTGCAAGCGCTTTCACATTACATATCGCAGTTCCCGACTTGTAATGGTGAAAAACACTGCATCTCACTAAGTTACATTATTTAATGCGGTTTTACGACGGTTCATATCTTAACCTAACCTAACATTCGCACTTGTATTAAAAAACGCTCTATTACACTGTTTCGTTCACAATTAGGATATTTGCATAACCTCACAGTTTTTCACCAACTTATTGCAGTACAGAACGCTGTATCTCGCTAAATGACATCGTTCTTTAATTTTTCACGATGCTTGCATGCGCTTTAACGAGAATATCACAACATAGCAGTTTCGCACTTGTAACGGTACAACACGCAGTATTTGGCTTGTTCATGCCGTTTTGTGTGCTTTCACAAGATTTCACCTATCGCAGTTTCGTACTCGCAATAAAACAACACTATCTCGTTAGACGACGTTGTTTTTGGTAGTTTCACGACGCATCATAGCTCAAACTAACATAACTCAAGCTAACCTTCGCACTTCTATCGTTAGAAAACGTTTTACTCGCAACTTTACAATGTTTTCTACAAGATTACGACGGTTTCATGCGCTTTCACATTAGATATCGTAGTTCCCGACTTGTAATGTTGAAAAACACTACATCTCACTAAGTGACATTGTTTAATGCGGTTTTACGACGGTTCATATCTTAACCTAACCTAACCTAACCTAACCTAACCCCACCTAACCTAACATAACCTAACCTAACCTAACCTAACCAAACCTAACCTAACGTAACCTAACCTAACCTAACCTAACCTAACGACGTTTGCAAGCGCTTTCACATTAGATATCGCAGTTCCCGACTTGTAATGGTGAAAAAAACTGCATCTCACTAAGTGACATTGTTTAATGCGGTTTTACGATGGTTGATATGTCAACCTAACCTAACATTCGCACTTGTATCTAAATACGCTCAATTACACTGTTTCGTTCACAATTACGATATTTCTTGACCTCAAAGTTTCTCACCAACTTATTACAGTTCAGAACGCTGTATCTCGCTAAATGACATCGTTCTTTAAGGTTTCACGATACTTGCATGCGCTTTAACGAGAATATCACAATAAAGCAGTTTCGCACTTGTAACGGCACAAGACGACGTATCTGGCTAGTTCATGCCATTTTGTGTGCTTTCCCAATATTTCACCTATCGCAGTTTCGTACTCGCAATAAAACAACACTATCTCGTTAGACGACGTTGTTTTTGGTAGTTTCACGACGCATCATAGCTCAAACTAACATAACTCAAGCTAACCTTCGCACTTCTATCGTTAGAAAACGTTTTACTCGCAACTTTACAATGTTTTCTACAAGATTACGACGGTTTCATGCGCTTTCACATTAGATATCGTAGTTCCCGACTTGTAATGTTGAAAAACACTACATCTCACTAAGTGACATTGTTTAATGCGGTTTTACGACGGTTCATATCTTAACCTAACCTAACCTAACCTAACCTAACCCAACCTAACCTAACATAACCTAACCTAACCTAACCTAACCAAACCTAACCTAACGTAACCTAACCTAACCTAACCTAACCTAACGACGTTTGCAAGCGCTTTCACATTAGATATCGCAGTTCCCGACTTGTAATGGTGAAAAAAACTGCATCTCACTAAGTGACATTGTTTAATGCGGTTTTACGATGGTTGATATGTCAACCTAACCTAACATTCGCACTTGTATCTAAAGACGCTCAATTACACTGTTTCGTTCACAATTACGATATTTCTTGACCTCAAAGTTTCTCACCAGCTTATTACAGTTCAGAACGCTGTATCTCGCTAAATGACATCGTTCTTTAAGGTTTCACGATACTTGCATGCGCTTTAACGAGAATATCACAATAAAGCAGTTTCGCACTTGTAACGGCACAAGACGCAGTATCTGGCTAGTTCATGCCATTTTGTGTGCTTTCCCAGTATTTCACCTATCGCAGTTTCGTACTCGCAATAAAACAACACTATCTCGTTAGATGACATCGTTTTTGGTGGTTTCACGACGCTACCTAGCTCAAACTAACCGAACCTTCGCACTTCTATCGTTAGAAAACGTTTTATTCGCTACTTTACAATGTTTTCTACAAGATTACGACGGTTTCATGCGCTTTCACATTAGATATCGCAGTTCCCGACTTGTAATGGTGAAAAACACAGCATCTCACTAAGTGACATTGTTTAATGCGGTTTTAGCGCGGTTCATATCTTAACCTAACCTAACCTTACCTAACCCAACCTAACCTAACCTAACCTAACCAAACCTTACCTAACATACCCTAACCTAACCTAACCTAACCTAACCAAACCTAACCTAACCTAACCTAACCTAACGTGACCTAACCTTACCTAACCTAACCTAACCTAACCTAACGACGTTTGCAAGCGCTTTCACATTACATATCGCAGTTCCCGACTTGTAATGGTGAAAAACACTGCATCTCACTAAGTTACATTATTTAATGCGGTTTTACGACGGTTCATATCTTAACCTAACCTAACATTCGCACTTGTATTAAAAAACGCTCTATTACACTGTTTCGTTCACAATTAGGATATTTGCATAACCTCACAGTTTTTCACCAACTTATTGCAGTACAGAACGCTGTATCTCGCTAAATGACATCGTTCTTTAATTTTTCACGATGCTTGCATGCGCTTTAACGAGAATATCACAACATAGCAGTTTCGCACTTGTAACGGTACAACACGCAGTATTTGGCTTGTTCATGCCGTTTTGTGTGCTTTCACAAGATTTCACCTATCGCAGTTTCGTACTCGCAATAAAACAACACTATCTCGTTAGACGACGTTGTTTTTGGTAGTTTCACGACGCATCATAGCTCAAACTAACATAACTCAAGCTAACCTTCGCACTTCTATCGTTAGAAAACGTTTTACTCGCAACTTTACAATGTTTTCTACAAGATTACGACGGTTTCATGCGCTTTCACATTAGATATCGTAGTTCCCGACTTGTAATGTTGAAAAACACTACATCTCACTAAGTGACATTGTTTAATGCGGTTTTACGACGGTTCATATCTTAACCTAACCTAACCTAACCTAACCTAACCCAACCTAACCTAACATAACCTAACCTAACCTAACCTAACCAAACCTAACCTAACGTAACCTAACCTAACCTAACCTAACCTAACGACGTTTGCAAGCGCTTTCACATTAGATATCGCAGTTCCCGACTTGTAATGGTGAAAAAAACTGCATCTCACTAAGTGACATTGTTTAATGCGGTTTTACGATGGTTGATATGTCAACCTAACCTAACATTCGCACTTGTATCTAAAGACGCTCAATTACACTGTTTCGTTCACAATTACGATATTTGCTTGACCTCAGTTTCTCACCAACTTATTACAGTACAGAACGCTGTATCTCGCTAAATGACATCGTTCTTTAATTTTTCACGATGCTTGCATGCGCTTTAACGAGAATATCACAACATAGCAGTTTCGCACTTGTAACGGTACAACACGCAGTATTTGGCTTGTTCATGCCGTTTTGTGTGCTTTCACAAGATTTCACCTATCGCAGTTTCGTACTCGCAATAAAACAACACTATCTCGTTAGATGACGTTGTTTTTGGTAGTTTCACGACGCTACCTAGCTTAAACTAACATAACTCAACCTAACATAACCTTCGCACTTCTATCGTTAGAAAACGTTTTACTCGCTACTTTACATTGCTTTCTACAACATTACGACGGTTTCAAGCGCTTTCACATTAGATATCACAGTTCCCAACTTGTAAAGGTGAAAAACACTGCATCTCACTAAGTGACATTGTTTAATGCGGTTTTACGACGGTTCATACCTTAACCTAACGTAACCTAACGTAACCTAACCTAACCTAACCTAACCTTACCTAACCTAACCTAACCTAAGCCAACCCAACCCAACCTAACCTAACGTATCCTAACCTAAACTAACCTAACCCAACCTAACCTAACCTAACCTAACCTAACCCAACCTAACCCAACCCAACCCAACCTAAACTAACCTAAGCTAACCTAACCTAACCTAACCAAACCTAACCTAACCTAACTTAACCTAACCTAACGTAACCTAACCTAACCTAACCTATTCTAACGTAACCTAACCTTACCTGACCTAACCTAACCTAACGTAACCTAACCTAACCTAACATAACCTAACGTAACCTAACCTAACCTAACGTAACCTAACCTAACCTAACCCAACCTAACCCAACCCAACCCAACAACACCCAACCCAACCTAACCTAACCTAACCTAACCTTACCTAACCTAACCAAATTATCCTTACCTAACCTAACCTAACCTAACGTATCCTAACCTAACGTAACCTAACCTAACCTAACGTAACCTAACCTAACCTAACCTAACCCAACCTAACCTAACCTAACCTAACCTAACCCAACTCAACCCAACCTAACCTAATCTAACCTAACCTAACCTAACCTAACCTAACCAAACCTAACCTAACCTAACCTAACCTAACCTAACCTAACCTAACGACGGTTGCAAGCGCTTTCACATTAGATATCGCAGTTCCCCACATTTAATGGTGAAAAACACTGCATCTCACTAATTGACATTGTTTAATGCGGTTCATATCTTAACCTAACCTAACATTCGCACTTGTATCTAAAAACGCTCTATTACACTGTTTTGTTCACAATTACGATATTTGCATAACCTCCCAGTTTTTCACCAACTTATTGCAGTACAGAACGCTGTATCTCGCTAAATGACATCGTTCTTTAAGGTTTCACGATACTTGCATGCGCTTTAACGAGAATATCACAATAAAGCAGTTTCGCACTTGTAACGGCACAAGACGCAGTATCTGGCTAGTTCATGCCATTTTGTGTGCTTTCCCAGTATTTCACCTATCGCAGTTTCGTACTCGCAATAAAACAACACTATCTCGTTAGATTACGTCGTTTTTGGTAGTTTCACGACGCTACCTAGCTTAAACTAACCTAACCTAACCTAACCTTCGCACTTCTATCGTTAGAAAACGTTTTACTCGCCACTTTACAATGTTTTCTACAAGATTACGACGGTTTCATGCGCTTTCACTTTAGATATCGTAGTTCCCGACTTGTAATGTTGAAAAACACTACATCTCACTAAGTGACATTGTTTAATGCGGTTTTACGACGGTTGATTTGTCAACCTAACCTAACATTCGCACTTGTATCTAAAGACGCTCAATTACACTGTTTCGTTCACAATTACGATATTTGCTTGACCTCACAGTTTCTCACCAACTTATTACATTACACAACGCTGTATCTCGCTAAATGACATCGTTCTTTAAGGTTTCACGATACTTGCATGCGCTTTACCGAGAATGTGACAACATAGCAGTTTCGCACTTGTAACGGCACAACACGCAGTATTTGGCTTGTTCATGCCGTTTTGTGTGCTTTCACAACATTTTACCTATCGCAGTTTCGTACTCGCAATAAAACAACACTATCTCGTTAGATGACGTCGTTTTTGGTGGTTTCACGACGCTACCTAGCTTAAACTAACATAACTCAACCTAACATGACCTTCGCACTTCTATCGTTAGAAAACGTTTTACTCGCTACTTTACATTGCTTTCTACAACATTACGACGGCTTCAAGTGCTTTCACATTAGATATCGCAGTTCCCAACTTGTAAAGGTGAAAAACACTGCATCTCACTAAGTGACATTGTTTATCGCGGTTTTACGACGGTTCATACCTTAACCTAACGTAACCTAACCTAACCTAACCCAACCTAACCTTACATAAACTTACCTAACCTAACCTAACCAAACCTAATCTAACGTAACCTAACTTAACCTAACCTAACCTAACCCAACCTAACCCAACCCAACCCAACCTAAACTAACCTAAGCAAACCTAACCTAACCTAACTTAACCTAACCTAACCTAACCTAACGACGGTTGCAAGCGCTTTCACATTAGATATCGCAGTTCCCCACATTTAATGGTGAAAAACACTGCATCTCACTAATTGACATTGTTTAATGCGGTTTTACGACGGTTGATATGTCAACCTAACCTAACATTCGCACTTGTATCTAAAGACGCTCAATTACACTGTTTCGTTCACAATTACGATATTTGCTTGACCTCACAGTTTCTCACCAACCTATTATAGTACAGAACGCTGTATCTCGCTAAAGGACATCGTTCTTTAAGGTTTCACGATACTTGCATGCGCTTTACCGAGAATGTCACAACATAGCAGTTTCGCACTTGTAACGGTACAACACGCAGTATTTGGCTTGTTCATGCCGTTTTGTGTGCTTTCACAACATTTTACCTATCGCATTTTCGTACTCGCAATAAAACAACACTATCTCGTTAAATGACGTCGTTTTTGGTGGTTTCACGACGCTACCTAGCTTAAACTAACATAACTCAACCTAACATAACCTTCGCACTTCTATCGTTAGAAAACGTTTTACTCGCTACTTTACAATGCTTTCTACAACATTACGACGGTTTCAAGCGCTTTCACATTAGATATCGCAGTTCTCAACTTGTAAAGGTGAAAAACACTGCATCTCACTAAGTGACATTGTTTAATGCGGTTTTAGCGCGGTTGATATCTTAACCTAACCTAACCTAACCTAACCTAACCCAACCTAACCTAACATAACCTAACCTAACCTAACCTAACCTAACCTAACCTAACCTAACCAAACCTAACCTAACGTAACCTAACCTAACCTAACCTAACGACGTTTGCAAGCGCTTTCACATTAGATATCGCAGTTCCCGACTTGTAATGGTGAAAAACACTGCATCTCACTAAGTGACATTGTTTAATGCGGTTTTACGACGGTTCATATCTTAACCTAACCTAACATTCGTACTTGTATATAAAAACGCTCTATTACACTGTTTCGTTCACAATTACGATATTTGCATAACCTCACAGTTTTTCACCAACTTATTGCAGTACAGAACGCTGTATCTCGCTAAATGACATTGTTCTTTAAGGTTTCACGATGCTTGCATGCGCTTTATCGAGAATATCACAATAGCAGTTTCGCACTTGTAACGGTAGAACACGCAGTATTTGGCTTGTTCATGCCGTTTTGTGTGCTTTCACAACATTTCACCTATCGCAGTTTAATGCAATAAAACAACACTATCTCGTTACATGACGTCGTTTTTGGTAGTTTCACGACGCTACCTAGCTTAAACTAACCTAACCTAACCTAACCTTCGCACTTCTATCGTTAGAAAACGTTTTACTCGCCACTTTACAATGTTTTCTACAAGATTACGACGGTTTCATGCGCTTTCACATTAGATATCGTAGTTCCCGACTTGTAATGTTGAAAAACACTACATCTCACTAAGTGACATTGTTTAATGCGGTTTTACGACGGTTGATTTGTCAACCTAACCTAACATTCGCACTTGTATCTAAAGACGCTCAATTACACTGTTTCGTTCACAATTACGATATTTGCTTGACCTCACAGTTTCTCACCAACTTATTACAGTACACAACGCTGTATCTCGCTAAATGACATCGTTCTTTAAGGTTTCACGATACTTGCATGCGCTTTACCGAGAATGTCACAACATAGCAGTTTCGCACTTGTAACGGTACAACACGCAGTATTTGGCTTGTTCATGCCGTTTTGTGTGCTTTCACAACATTTTACCTATTGCAGTTTCGTACTCGCAATAAAACAACACTATCTCGTTAGATGACGTCGTTTTTGGTGGTTTCACGACGCTACCTAGCTTAAACTAACATAACTCAACCTAACATAACCTTCGCACTTCTATCGTTAGAAAACGTTTTACTCGCTACTTTACATTGCTTTCTACAACATTACGACGGTTTCAAGCGCTTTCACATTAAATATCGCAGTTCCCAACTTGTAAAGGTGAAAAACACTGCATCTCACTAAGTGACATTGTTTAATGCGGTTTTAGCGCGGTTCATATCTTAACCTAACCTAACCTAACCTAACCTAACCCAACCTAACCTAACATAACCTAACCTAACCTAACCTAACCTAACCTAACCAAACCTAACCTAACGTAACCTAACCTAACCTAACCTAACCTAACCTAACCTAACGACGTTTGCAAGCGCTTTCACATTAGATATCGCAGTTCCCGACTTGTAATGGTGAAAAACACTGCATCTCACTAAGTGACATTGTTTAATGCGGTTTTACGACGGTTCATATCTTAACCTAACCTAACATTCGTACTTGTATTGAAAAACGCTCTATTACACTGTTTCGTTCACAATTACGATATTTGCATAACCTCACAGTTTTTCACCAACTTATTGCAGTACAGAACGCTGTATCTCGCTAAATGACATCGTTCTTTAAGGTTTCACGATGCTTGCATGCGCTTTAACAAGAATATCACATTATAGCAGTTTCGCACTTGTAACGGTACAACACGCAGTATCTCGCTTGTTCAAGCCGTTTTGTGTACTTTCACAACATTTCACCTATTGCAGTTTCGTACTCGCAATAAAACAACACTATCTCGTTAGATGACGTCGTTTTTGGTAGTTTCACGACGCTACATAGCTTAAACTAACCTAACCTAACCTAACCTTCGCACTTCTATCGTTAGAAAACGTTTTACTCGCCACTTTACAATGTTTTCTACAAGATTACGACGGTTTCATGCGCTTTCACTTTAGATATCGTAGTTCCCGACTTGTAATGTTGAAAAACACTACATCTCACTAAGTGACATTGTTTAATGCGGTTTTACGACGGTTGATTTGTCAACCTAACCTAACATTCGCACTTGTATCTAAAGACGCTCAATTACACTGTTTCGTTCACAATTACGATATTTGCTTGACCTCACAGTTTCTCACCAACTTATTACATTACACAACGCTGTATCTCGCTAAATGACATCGTTCTTTAAGTAATAGAGCGGTTGACTGGGCTAGTTGGTAAACCCAAGTACGTTCTTTAAGGTTTCACGATACTTGCATGCGCTTTACCGAGAATGTCACAACATAGCAGTTTCGCACTTGTAACGGTACAACACGCAGTATTTGGCTTGTTCATGCCGTTTTGTGTGCTTTCACAACATTTTACCTATCGCAGTTTCGTACTCGCATTAAAACAACACTATCTCGTTAGATGACGTCGTTTTTGGTGGTTTCACGACGCTACCTAGCTTAAACTAACATAACTCAACCTAACATAACCTTCGCACTTCTATCGTTAGAAAACGTTTCACTCGCTACTTTACATTGCTTTCTACAACATTACTACGGTTTCAAGCGCTTTCACATTAGATATCGCAGTTCCCAACTTGTAAAGGTGAAAAACACTGCATCTCACTAAGTGACATTGTTTATTGCGGTTTTACGACGGTTCATACCTTAACCTAACGTAACCTAACCTAACCTAACCCAACCTAACCTTACATAAACTTACCTAACCTAACCTAACCAAACCTAATCTAACGTAACCTAACTTAACCTAACCTAACCTAACCCAACCTAACCCAACCCAACCCAACCTAAACTAACCTAAGCAAACCTAACCTAACCTAACTTAACCTAACCTAACCTAACCTAACGACGGTTGCAAGCGCTTTCACATTAGATATCGCAGTTCCCCACATTTAATGGTGAAAAACACTGCATCTCACTAATTGACATTGTTTAATGCGGTTTTACGACGGTTGATATGTCAACCTAACCAAACATTCGCACTTGTATCTAAAGACGCTCAATTACACTGTTTCGTTCACAATTACGATATTTGCTTGACCTCACAGTTTCTCACCAACCTATTATAGTACAGAACGCTGTATCTCGCTAAAGGACATCGTTCTTTAAGGTTTCACGATACTTGCATGCGCTTTACCGAGAATGTCACAACATAGCAGTTTCGCACTTGTAACGGTACAACACGCAGTATTTGGCTTGTTCATGCCGTTTTGTGTGCTTTCACAACATTTTACCTATCGCATTTTCGTACTCGCAATAAAACAACACTATCTCGTTAAATGACGTCGTTTTTGGTGGTTTCACGACGCTACCTAGCTTAAACTAACATAACTCAACCTAACATAACCTTCGCACTTCTATCGTTAGAAAACGTTTTACTCGCTACTTTACAATGCTTTCTACAACATTACGACGGTTTCAAGCGCTTTCACATTAGATATCGCAGTTCTCAACTTGTAAAGGTGAAAAACACTGCATCTCACTAAGTGACATTGTTTAATGCGGTTTTAGCGCGGTTGATATCTTAACCTAACCTAACCTAACCTAACCTAACCCAACCTAACCTAACATAACCTAACCTAACCTAACCTAACCTAACCTAACCAAACCTAACCTAACGTAACCTAACCTAACCTAACCTAACCTAACGACGTTTGCAAGCGCTTTCACATTAGATATCGCAGTTCCCGACTTGTAATGGTGAAAAACACTGCATCTCACTAAGTGACATTGTTTAATGCGGTTTTACGACGGTTCATATCTTAACCTAACCTAACATTCGTACTTGTATATAAAAACGCTCTATTACACTGTTTCGTTCACAATTACGATATTTGCATAACCTCACAGTTTTTCACCAACTTATTGCAGTACAGAACGCTGTATCTCGCTAAATGACATTGTTCTTTAAGGTTTCACGATGCTTGCATGCGCTTTAACGAGAATATCACAATATAGCAGTTTCGCACTTGTAACGGTAGAACACGCAGTATTTGGCTTGTTCATGCCGTTTTGTGTGCTTTCACAACATTTCACCTATCGCAGTTTAATGCAATAAAACAACACTATCTCGTTACATGACGTCGTTTTTGGTAGTTTCACGACGCTACCTAGCTTAAACTAACCTAACCTAACCTAACCTTCGCACTTCTATCGTTAGAAAACGTTTTACTCGCCACTTTACAATGTTTTCTACAAGATTACGACGGTTTCATGCGCTTTCACATTAGATATCGTAGTTCCCGACTTGTAATGTTGAAAAACACTACATCTCACTAAGTGACATTGTTTAATGCGGTTTTACGACGGTTGATTTGTCAACCTAACCTAACATTCGCACTTGTATCTAAAGACGCTCAATTACACTGTTTCGTTCACAATTACGATATTTGCTTGACCTCACAGTTTCTCACCAACTTATTACAGTACACAACGCAGTATCTCGCTAAATGACATCGTTCTTTAAGGTTTCACGATACTTGCATGCGCTTTACCGAGAATGTCACAACATAGCAGTTTCGCACTTGTAACGGTACAACACGCAGTATTTGGCTTGTTCATGCCGTTTTGTGTGCTTTCACAACATTTTACCTATCGCAGTTTCGTACTCGCAATAAAACAACACTATCTCGTTAGATGACGTCGTTTTTGGTGGTTTCACGACGCTACCTAGCTTAAACTAACATAACTCAACCTAACATAACCTTCGCACTTCTATCGTTAGAAAACGTTTTACTCGCTACTTTACATTGCTTTCTACAACATTACGACGGTTTCAAGCGCTTTCACATTAAATATCGCAGTTCCCAACTTATAAAGGTGAAAAACACTGCATCTCACTAAGTGACATTGTTTAATGCGGTTTTAGCGCGGTTCATATCTTAACCTAACCTAACCTAACCTAACCTAACCCAACCTAACCTAACATAACCTAACCTAACCTAACCTAACCTAACCTAACCTAACGACGTTTGCAAGCGCTTTCACATTAGATATCGCAGTTCCCGACTTGTAATGGTGAAAAACACTGCATCTCACTAAGTGACATTGTTTAATGCGGTTTTACGACGGTTCATATCTTAACCTAACCTAACATTCGTACTTGTATTGAAAAACGCTCTATTACACTGTTTCGTTCACAATTACGATATTTGCATAACCTCACAGTTTTTCACCAACTTATTGCAGTACAGAACGCTGTATCTCGCTAAATGACATCGTTCTTTAAGGTTTCACGATGCTTGCATGCGCTTTAACAAGAATATCACATTATAGCAGTTTCGCACTTGTAACGGTACAACACGCAGTATCTCGCTTGTTCAAGCCGTTTTGTGTACTTTCACAACATTTCACCTATTGCAGTTTCGTACATGCAAGAAAACAACACTATCTCGTTAGATGACGTCCTTTTTGGTGGTCTCACGACGCTACATAGCTTAAACTAACATAACTCAAGCTAACCTTCGCACTTCTATCGTTAGAAAACGTTTTACTCGCAACTTTACAATGTTTTCTACAAGATTACGACGGTTTCATGCGCTTTCACATTAGATATCGTAGTTCCCGACTTGTAATGTTGAAAAACACTACATCTCACTAAGTGACATTGTTTAATGCGGTTTTACGACGGTTGATATCTCAACCTAACCTAACATTCGCACTTGTATCTAAATACGCTCAATTACACTGTTTCGTTCACAATTACGATATTTGCTTGACCTCACAGTTTCTCACCAACTTATTACAGTACAGAACGCTGTATCTCGCTAAATGACATCGTTCTTTAAGGTTTCACGATACTTGCATGCGCTTTAACGAGAATATCACAATAAAGCAGTTTCGCACTTGTAACGGCACAAGACGCAGTATCTGGCTAGTTCATGCCATTTTGTGTGCTTTCCCAGTATTTCACCTATCACAGTTTCGTACTCGCAATAAAACAACACTATCTCGTTAGATGACATCGTTTTTGGTGGTTTCACGACGCTACCTAGCTCAAACTAACCGAACCTTCGCACTTCTATCGTTAGAAAACGTTTTATTCGCTACTTTACAATGTTTTCTACAAGATTACGACGGTTTCATGCGCTTTCACATTAGATATCGCAGTTCCCGACTTGTAATGGTGAAAAACACAGCATCTCACTAAGTGACATTGTTTAATGCGGTTTTAGCGCGGTTCATATCTTAACCTAACCTAACCTTACCTAACCCAACCTAACCTAACCTAACCTAAGCAAACCTTACCTAACATACCCTAACCTAACAAAACCTAACCTAACCTAACCTAACCAAACCTAACCTAACCTAACCTAACCTAACCTAACGTGACCTAACCTAACCTAACCTAACCTAACCTAACGACGTTTGCAAGCGCTTTCACATTAGATATCGCAGTTCCCGACTTGTAATGGTGAAAAACACTGCATCTCACTAAGTGACATTATTTAATGCGGTTTTACGACAATTCATATCTTAACCTAACCTAACATTCGCACTTGTATTAAAAACGCTCTATTACACTGTTTCGTTCACAATTACGATATTTGCATAACCTCACAGTTTTTCACCAACTTATTGCAGTACAGAACGCTGTATCTCGCTAAATGACATCGTTCTTTAAGGTTTCACGATGCTTGCATGCGCTTTAACGAGAATATCTCAACATAGCAGTTTCGCACTTGTAACGGTACAACACGCAGTATTTGGCTTGTTCATGCCGTTTTGTGTGCTTTCACAACATTTCACCTATCGCAGTTTCGTACTCGCAATAAAACAACACTATCTCGTTAGATGACGTTGTTTTTGGTAGTTTCACGACGCTACCTAGCTTAAACTAACATAACTCAACCTAACATAACCTTCGCACTTCTATCGTTAGAAAACGTTTTACTCGCTACTTTACATTGCTTTCTACAACATTACGACGGTTTCAAGCGCTTTCACGCTAGATATCACAGTTCCCAACTTGTAAAGGTGAAAAACACTGCATCTCACTAAGTGACATTGTTTATTGCGGTTTTACGACGGTTCATACCTTAACCTAACGTAACCTAACCTAACCTAACCCAACTTAACCTAACATAACCTAACCTAACCTAACCAAACCTAACCTAACGTAACCTAACCTAACCTAACCTAACCCAACCTAACCTAACCTAACCTAACCCAACTCAACCCAACCTAACCTAATCTAACCTAACCTAACCTAACCTAACCAAACCTAACCTAACCTAACCTAACCTAACCTAACCTAACCTAACCTAACGACGGTTGCAAGCGCTTTCACATTAGATATCGCAGTTCCCCACTTTTAATGGTGAAAAACACTGCATCTCACTAATTGACATTGTTTAATGCGGTTTTACGACGGTTCATATCTTAACCTAACCTAACATTCGCACTTGTATCTAAAAACGCTCTATTACACTGTTTTGTTCACAATTACGATATTTGCATAGCCTCACAGTTTTTCACCAACTTATTGCAGTACAGAACGCTGTATCTCGCTCAATGACATTGTTCTTTAAGGTTTCACGATGCTTGCATGCGCTTTAACGAGAATATCACAATATAGCAGTTTCGCACTTGTAACGGTAGAACACGCAGTATTTGGCTTGTTCATTCCGTTTTGTGTGCTTTCACAACATTTCACCTATCGCAGTTTAATACTCGCAATAAAACAACACTCTCTCGTTAGATGACGTCGTTTTTGGTAGTTTCACGACGCTACCTAGCTTAACCTAACCTAACCTAACCTAACCTTCGCACTTCTATCGTTAGAAAACGTTTTATTCGCAACTTTACAATGTTTTCTACAAGATTACGACGGTTTCATGCGCTTTCACATTAGATATCGTAGTTCCCGACTTGTAATGTTGAAAAACACTACATCTCACTAAGTGACATTGTTTAATGCGGTTTTACGACGGTTGATTTGTCAACCTAACCTAACATTCGCACTTGTATCTAAAGACGCTCAATTACACTGTTTCGTTCACAATTACGATATTTGCTTGACCTCACAGTTTCTCACCAACTTATTACAGTACACAACGCAGTATCTCGCTAAATGACATCGTTCTTTAAGGTTTCACGATACTTGCATGCGCTTTACCGAGAATGTCACAACATAGCAGTTTCGCACTTGTAACGGTACAACACGCAGTATTTGGCTTGTTCATGCCGTTTTGTGTGCTTTCACAACATTTTACCTATCGCAGTTTCGTACTCGCAATAAAACAACACTATCTCGTTAGATGACGTCGTTTTTGGTGGTTTCACGACGCTACCTAGCTTAAACTAACATAACTCAACCTAACATAACCTTCGCACTTCTATCGTTAGAAAACGTTTTACTCGCTACTTTACATTGCTTTCTACAACATTACGACGGTTTCAAGCGCTTTCACATTAAATATCGCAGTTCCCAACTTGTAAAGGTGAAAAACACTGCATCTCACTAAGTGACATTGTTTAATGCGGTTTTAGCGCGGTTCATATCTTAACCTAACCTAACCTAACCTAACCTAACCCAACCTAACCTAACATAACCTAACCTAACCTAACCTAACCTAACCTAACCAAACCTAACCTAACGTAACCTAACCTAACCTAACCTAACCTAACGACGTTTGCAAGCGCTTTCACATTAGATATCGCAGTTCCCGACTTGTAATGGTGAAAAACACTGCATCTCACTAAGTGACATTGTTTAATGCGGTTTTACGACGGTTCATATCTTAACCTAACCTAACATTCGTACTTGTATTGAAAAACGCTCTATTACACTGTTTCGTTCACAATTACGATATTTGCATAACCTCACAGTTTTTCACCAACTTATTGCAGTACAGAACGCTGTATCTCGCTAAATGACATCGTTCTTTAAGGTTTCACGATGCTTGCATGCGCTTTAACAAGAATATCACATTATAGCAGTTTCGCACTTGTAACGGTACAACACGCAGTATCTCGCTTGTTCAAGCCGTTTTGTGTACTTTCACAACATTTCACCTATTGCAGTTTCGTACATGCAAGAAAACAACACTATCTCGTTAGATGACGTCCTTTTTGGTGGTCTCACGACGCTACATAGCTTAAACTAACATAACTCAAGCTAACCTTCGCACTTCTATCGTTAGAAAACGTTTTACTCGCAACTTTACAATGTTTTCTACAAGATTACGACGGTTTCAT
Source organism: Rhipicephalus microplus (assembly GCF_043290135.1). Taxonomy (NCBI): domain Eukaryota; kingdom Metazoa; phylum Arthropoda; class Arachnida; order Ixodida; family Ixodidae; genus Rhipicephalus; species Rhipicephalus microplus. The sequence continues at coordinate 4,753,087 of NW_027464604.1, forward strand.
GCGCTTTCACATTAGATATCGTAGTTCCCGACTTGTAATGTTGAAAAACACTACATCTCACTAAGTGACATTGTTTAATGCGGTTTTACGACGGTTGATATCTCAACCTAACCTAACATTCGCACTTGTATCTAAATACGCTCAATTACACTGTTTCGTTCACAATTACGATATTTGCTTGACCTCACAGTTTCTCACCAACTTATTACAGTACAGAACGCTGTATCTCGCTAAATGACATCGTTCTTTAAGGTTTCACGATACTTGCATGCGCTTTAACGAGAATATCACAATAAAGCAGTTTCGCACTTGTAACGGCACAAGACGCAGTATCTGGCTAGTTCATGCCATTTTGTGTGCTTTCCCAGTATTTCACCTATCACAGTTTCGTACTCGCAATAAAACAACACTATCTCGTTAGATGACATCGTTTTTGGTGGTTTCACGACGCTACCTAGCTCAAACTAACCGAACCTTCGCACTTCTATCGTTAGAAAACGTTTTATTCGCTACTTTACAATGTTTTCTACAAGATTACGACGGTTTCATGCGCTTTCACATTAGATATCGCAGTTCCCGACTTGTAATGGTGAAAAACACAGCATCTCACTAAGTGACATTGTTTAATGCGGTTTTAGCGCGGTTCATATCTTAACCTAACCTAACCTTACCTAACCCAACCTAACCTAACCTAACCTAAGCAAACCTTACCTAACATACCCTAACCTAACAAAACCTAACCTAACCTAACCTAACCAAACCTAACCTAACCTAACCTAACCTAACCTAACGTGACCTAACCTAACCTAACCTAACCTAACCTAACGACGTTTGCAAGCGCTTTCACATTAGATATCGCAGTTCCCGACTTGTAATGGTGAAAAACACTGCATCTCACTAAGTGACATTATTTAATGCGGTTTTACGACAGTTCATATCTTAACCTAACCTAACATTCGCACTTGTATTAAAAACGCTCTATTACACTGTTTCGTTCACAATTACGATATTTGCATAACCTCACAGTTTTTCACCAACTTATTGCAGTACAGAACGCTGTATCTCGCTAAATGACATCGTTCTTTAAGGTTTCACGATGCTTGCATGCGCTTTAACGAGAATATCTCAACATAGCAGTTTCGCACTTGTAACGGTACAACACGCAGTATTTGGCTTGTTCATGCCGTTTTGTGTGCTTTCACAACATTTCACCTATCGCAGTTTCGTACTCGCAATAAAACAACACTATCTCGTTAGATGACGTTGTTTTTGGTAGTTTCACGACGCTACCTAGCTTAAACTAACATAACTCAACCTAACATAACCTTCGCACTTCTATCGTTAGAAAACGTTTTACTCGCTACTTTACATTGCTTTCTACAACATTACGACGGTTTCAAGCGCTTTCACGCTAGATATCACAGTTCCCAACTTGTAAAGGTGAAAAACACTGCATCTCACTAAGTGACATTGTTTATTGCGGTTTTACGACGGTTCATACCTTAACCTAACGTAACCTAACCTAACCTAACCCAACTTAACCTAACATAACCTAACCTAACCTAACCAAACCTAACCTAACGTAACCTAACCTAACCTAACCTAACCCAACCTAACCTAACCTAACCTAACCCAACTCAACCCAACCTAACCTAATCTAACCTAACCTAACCTAACCTAACCTAACCAAACCTAACCTAACCTAACCTAACCTAACCTAACCTAACCTAACCTAACGACGGTTTCAAGCGCTTTCACATTAGATATCGCTGTTCCCCACTTTTAATGGTGAAAAACACTGCATCTCACTAATTGACATTGTTTAATGCGGTTTTACGACGGTTCATATCTTAACCTAACCTAACATTCGCACTTGTATCTAAAAACGCTCTATTACACTGTTTTGTTCACAATTACGATATTTGCATAACCTCACAGTTTTTCACCAACTTATTGCAGTACAGAACGCTGTATCTCGCTCAATGACATTGTTCTTTAAGGTTTCACGATGCTTGCATGCGCTTTAACGAGAATATCACAATATAGCAGTTTCGCACTTGTAACGGTAGAACACGCAGTATTTGGCTTGTTCATTCCGTTTTGTGTGCTTTCACAACATTTCACCTATCGCAGTTTAATACTCGCAATAAAACAACACTATCTCGTTAGATGACGTCGTTTTTGGTAGTTTCACGACGCTACCTAGCTTAACCTAACCTAACCTAACCTAACCTTCGCACTTCTATCGTTAGAAAACGTTTTATTCGCAACTTTACAATGTTTTCTACAAGATTACGACGGTTTCATGCGCTTTCACATTAGATATCGTAGTTCCCGACTTGTAATGTTGAAAAACACTACATCTCACTAAGTGACATTGTTTAATGCGGTTTTACGACGGTTGATATGTGAACCTAACATTCGCACTTGTATCTAAAGACGCTCAATTACACTGTTTCGTTCACAATTACGATATTTGCTTGACCTCACAGTTTCTCACCAACTTATTACAGTACAGAACGCTGTATCTCGCTAAATGACATTGTTCTTTAAGGTTTCACGATGCTTGCATGCGCTTTAACGAGAATATCACAATATAGCAGTTTCGCACTTGTAACGGTAGAACACGCAGTATTTGGCTTGTTCATGCCGTTTTGTGTGCTTTCACAACATTTCACCTATCGCAGTTTAATGCAATAAAACAACACTATCTCGTTACATGACGTCGTTTTTGGTAGTTTCACGACGCTACCTAGCATAAACTAACCTAACCTAACCTAACCTTCGCACTTCTATCGTTAGAAAACGTTTTACTCGCCACTTTACAATGTTTTCTACAAGATTACGACGGTTTCATGCGCTTTCACATTAGATATCGTAGTTCCCGACTTGTAATGTTGAAAAACACTACATCTCACTAAGTGACATTGTTTAATGCGGTTTTACGACGGTTGATTTGTCAACCTAACCTAACATTCGCACTTGTATCTAAAGACGCTCAATTACACTGTTTTGTTCACAATTACGATATTTGCATAACCTCACAGTTTTTCACCAACTTATTGCAGTACAGAACGCTGTATCTCGCTCAATGACATTGTTCTTTAAGGTTTCACGATGCTTGCATGCGCTTTAACGAGAATATCACAATATAGCAGTTTCGCACTTGTAACGGTAGAACACGCAGTATTTGGCTTGTTCATGCCGTTTTGTGTGCTTTCACAACATTTTACCTATTGCAGTTTCGTACTCGCAATAAAACAACACTATCTCGTTAGATGACGTCGTTTTTGGTGGTTTCACGACGCTACCTAGCTTAAACTAACATAACTCAACCTAACATAACCTTCGCACTTCTATCGTTAGAAAACGTTTTACTCGCTACTTTACATTGCTTTCTACAACATTACGACGGTTTCAAGCGCTTTCACATTAAATATCGCAGTTCCCAACTTGTAAAGGTGAAAAACACTGCATCTCACTAAGTGACATTGTTTAATGCGGTTTTAGCGCGGTTCATATCTTAACCTAACCTAACCTAACCTAACCTAACCCAACCTAACCTAACATAACCTAACCTAACCTAACCTAACCTAACCTAACCTAACCTAACCTAACGACGTTTGCAAGCGCTTTCACATTAGATATCGCAGTTCCCGACTTGTAATGGTGAAAAACACTGCATCTCACTAAGTGACATTGTTTAATGCGGTTTTACGACGGTTCATATCTTAACCTAACCTAACATTCGTACTTGTATTGAAAAACGCTCTATTACACTGTTTCGTTCACAATTACGATATTTGCATAACCTCACAGTTTTTCACCAACTTATTGCAGTACAGAACGCTGTATCTCGCTAAATGACATCGTTCTTTAAGGTTTCACGATGCTTGCATGCGCTTTAACAAGAATATCACATTATAGCAGTTTCGCACTTGTAACGGTACAACACGCAGTATCTCGCTTGTTCAAGCCGTTTTGTGTACTTTCACAACATTTCACCTATTGCAGTTTCGTACTCGCAATAAAACAACACTATCTCGTTAGATGACGTGGTTTTTGGTAGTTTCACGACGCTACATAGCTTAAACTAACCTAACCTAACCTAACCTTCGCACTTCTATCGTTAGAAAACGTTTTACTCGCCACTTTACAATGTTTTCTACAAGATTACGACGGTTTCATGCGCTTTCACTTTAGATATCGTAGTTCCCGACTTGTAATGTTGAAAAACACTACATCTCACTAAGTGACATTGTTTAATGCGGTTTTACGACGGTTGATTTGTCAACCTAACCTAACATTCGCACTTGTATCTAAAGACGCTCAATTACACTGTTTCGTTCACAATTACGATATTTGCTTGACCTCACAGTTTCTCACCAACTTATTACATTACACAACGCTGTATCTCGCTAAATGACATCGTTCTTTAAGGTTTCACGATACTTGCATGCGCTTTACCGAGAATGTCACAACATAGCAGTTTCGCACTTGTAACGGTACAACACGCAGTATTTGGCTTGTTCATGCCGTTTTGTGTGCTTTCACAACATTTTACCTATCGCAGTTTCGTACTCGCAATAAAACAACACTATCTCGTTAGATGACGTCGTTTTTGGTGGTTTCACGACGCTACCTAGCTTAAACTAACATAACTCAACCTAACATAACCTTCGCACTTCTATCGTTAGAAAACGTTTCACTCGCTACTTTACATTGCTTTCTACAACATTACGACGGTTTCAAGCGCTTTCACATTAGATATCGCAGTTCCCAACTTGTAAAGGTGAAAAACACTGCATCTCACTAAGTGACATTGTTTATTGCGGTTTTACGACGGTTCATACCTTAACCTAACGTAACCTAACCTAACCTAACCCAACCTAACCTTACATAAACTTACCTAACCTAACCTAACCAAACCTAATCTAACGTAACCTAACTTAACCTAACCTAACCTAACCCAACCTAACCCAACCCAACCCAACCTAAACTAACCTAAGCAAACCTAACCTAACCTAACTTAACCTAACCTAACCTAACCTAACGACGGTTGCAAGCGCTTTCACATTAGATATCGCAGTTCCCCACATTTAATGGTGAAAAACACTGCATCTCACTAATTGACATTGTTTAATGCGGTTTTACGACGGTTGATATGTCAACCTAACCTAACATTCGCACTTGTATCTAAAGACGCTCAATTACACTGTTTCGTTCACAATTACGATATTTGCTTGACCTCACAGTTTCTCACCAACCTATTATAGTACAGAACGCTGTATCTCGCTAAAGGACATCGTTCTTTAAGGTTTCACGATACTTGCATGCGCTTTACCGAGAATGTCACAACATAGCAGTTTCGCACTTGTAACGGTACAACACGCAGTATTTGGCTTGTTCATGCCGTTTTGTGTGCTTTCACAACATTTTACCTATCGCATTTTCGTACTCGCAATAAAACAACACTATCTCGTTAAATGACGTCGTTTTTGGTGGTTTCACGACGCTACCTAGCTTAAACTAACATAACTCAACCTAACATAACCTTCGCACTTCTATCGTTAGAAAACGTTTTACTCGCTACTTTACAATGCTTTCTACAACATTACGACGGTTTCAAGCGCTTTCACATTAGATATCGCAGTTCTCAACTTGTAAAGGTGAAAAACACTGCATCTCACTAAGTGACATTGTTTAATGCGGTTTTAGCGCGGTTGATATCTTAACCTAACCTAACCTAACCTAACCTAACCTAACCCAACCTAACCTAACATAACCTAACCTAACCTAACCTAACCTAACCTAACCAAACCTAACCTAACGTAACCTAACCTAACCTAACCTAACCTAACGACGTTTGCAAGCGCTTTCACATTAGATATCGCAGTTCCCGACTTGTAATGGTGAAAAACACTGCATCTCACTAAGTGACATTGTTTAATGCGGTTTTACGACGGTTCATATCTTAACCTAACCTAACATTCGTACTTGTATATAAAAACGCTCTATTACACTGTTTCGTTCACAATTACGATATTTGCATAACCTCACAGTTTTTCACCAACTTATTGCAGTACAGAACGCTGTATCTCGCTAAATGACATTGTTCTTTAAGGTTTCACGATGCTTGCATGCGCTTTAACGAGAATATCACAATATAGCAGTTTCGCATTTGTAACGGTAGAACACGCAGTATTTGGCTTGTTCATGCCGTTTTGTGTGCTTTCACAACATTTCACCTATCGCAGTTTAATGCAATAAAACAACACTATCTCGTTACATGACGTCGTTTTTGGTAGTTTCACGACGCTACCTAGCTTAAACTAACCTAACCTAACCTAACCTTCGCACTTCTATCGTTAGAAAACGTTTTACTCGCCACTTTACAATGTTTTCTACAAGATTACGACGGTTTCATGCGCTTTCACATTAGATATCGTAGTTCCCCACTTGTAATGTTGAAAAACACTACATCTCACTAAGTGACATTGTTTAATGCGGTTTTACGACGGTTGATTTGTCAACCTAACCTAACATTCGCACTTGTATCTAAAGACGCTCAATTACACTGTTTCGTTCACAATTACGATATTTGCTTGACCTCACAGTTTCTCACCAACTTATTACAGTACACAACGCAGTATCTCGCTAAATGACATCGTTCTTTAAGGTTTCACGATACTTGCATGCGCTTTACCGAGAATGTCACAACATAGCAGTTTCGCACTTGTAACGGTACAACACGCAGTATTTGGCTTGTTCATGCCGTTTTGTGTGCTTTCACAACATTTTACCTATCGCAGTTTCGTACTCGCAATAAAACAACACTATCTCGTTAGATGACGTCGTTTTTGGTGGTTTCACGACGCTACCTAGCTTAAACTAACATAACTCAACCTAACATAACCTTCGCACTTCTATCGTTAGAAAACGTTTTACTCGCTACTTTACATTGCTTTCTACAACATTACGACGGTTTCAAGCGCTTTCACATTAAATATCGCAGTTCCCAACTTGTAAAGGTGAAAAACACTGCATCTCACTAAGTGACATTGTTTAATGCGGTTTTAGCGCGGTTCATATCTTAACCTAACCTAACCTAACCTAACCTAACCCAACCTAACCTAACATAACCTAACCTAACCTAACCTAACCTAACCTAACCTAACCAAACCTAACCTAACGTAACCTAACCTAACCTAACCTAACCTAACGACGTTTGCAAGCGCTTTCACATTAGATATCGCAGTTCCCGACTTGTAATGGTGAAAAACACTGCATCTCACTAAGTGACATTGTTTAATGCGGTTTTACGACGGTTCATATCTTAACCTAACCTAACATTCGTACTTGTATTGAAAAACGCTCTATTACACTGTTTCGTTCACAATTACGATATTTGCATAACCTCACAGTTTTTCACCAACTTATTGCAGTACAGAACGCTGTATCTCGCTAAATGACATCGTTCTTTAAGGTTTCACGATGCTTGCATGCGCTTTAACAAGAATATCACATTATAGCAGTTTCGCACTTGTAACGGTACAACACGCAGTATCTCGCTTGTTCAAGCCGTTTTGTGTACTTTCACAACATTTCACCTATTGCAGTTTCGTACATGCAAGAAAACAACACTATCTCGTTAGATGACGTCCTTTTTGGTGGTCTCACGACGCTACATAGCTTAAACTAACATAACTCAAGCTAACCTTCGCACTTCTATCGTTAGAAAACGTTTTACTCGCAACTTTACAATGTTTTCTACAAGATTACGACGGTTTCATGCGCTTTCACATTAGATATCGTAGTTCCCGACTTGTAATGTTGAAAAACACTACATCTCACTAAGTGACATTGTTTAATGCGGTTTTACGACGGTTGATATCTCAACCTAACCTAACATTCGCACTTGTATCTAAATACGCTCAATTACACTGTTTCGTTCACAATTACGATATTTGCTTGACCTCACAGTTTCTCACCAACTTATTACAGTACAGAACGCTGTATCTCGCTAAATGACATCGTTCTTTAAGGTTTCACGATACTTGCATGCGCTTTAACGAGAATATCACAATAAAGCAGTTTCGCACTTGTAACGGCACAAGACGCAGTATCTGGCTAGTTCATGCCATTTTGTGTGCTTTCCCAGTATTTCACCTATCACAGTTTCGTACTCGCAATAAAACAACACTATCTCGTTAGATGACATCGTTTTTGGTGGTTTCACGACGCTACCTAGCTCAAACTAACCGAACCTTCGCACTTCTATCGTTAGAAAACGTTTTATTCGCTACTTTACAATGTTTTCTACAAGATTACGACGGTTTCATGCGCTTTCACATTAGATATCGCAGTTCCCGACTTGTAATGGTGAAAAACACAGCATCTCACTAAGTGACATTGTTTAATGCGGTTTTAGCGCGGTTCATATCTTAACCTAACCTAACCTTACCTAACCCAACCTAACCTAACCTAACCTAAGCAAACCTTACCTAACATACCCTAACCTAACAAAACCTAACCTAACCTAACCTAACCAAACCTAACCTAACCTAACCTAACCTAACCTAACGTGACCTAACCTAACCTAACCTAACCTAACCTAACGACGTTTGCAAGCGCTTTCACATTAGATATCGCAGTTCCCGACTTGTAATGGTGAAAAACACTGCATCTCACTAAGTGACATTATTTAATGCGGTTTTACGACAGTTCATATCTTAACCTAACCTAACATTCGCACTTGTATTAAAAACGCTCTATTACACTGTTTCGTTCACAATTACGATATTTGCATAACCTCACAGTTTTTCACCAACTTATTGCAGTACAGAACGCTGTATCTCGCTAAATGACATCGTTCTTTAAGGTTTCACGATGCTTGCATGCGCTTTAACGAGAATATCTCAACATAGCAGTTTCGCACTTGTAACGGTACAACACGCAGTATTTGGCTTGTTCATGCCGTTTTGTGTGCTTTCACAACATTTCACCTATCGCAGTTTCGTACTCGCAATAAAACAACACTATCTCGTTAGATGACGTTGTTTTTGGTAGTTTCACGACGCTACCTAGCTTAAACTAACATAACTCAACCTAACATAACCTTCGCACTTCTATCGTTAGAAAACGTTTTACTCGCTACTTTACATTGCTTTCTACAACATTACGACGGTTTCAAGCGCTTTCACGCTAGATATCACAGTTCCCAACTTGTAAAGGTGAAAAACACTGCATCTCACTAAGTGACATTGTTTATTGCGGTTTTACGACGGTTCATACCTTAACCTAACGTAACCTAACCTAACCTAACCCAACTTAACCTAACATAACCTAACCTAACCTAACCAAACCTAACCTAACGTAACCTAACCTAACCTAACCCAACCTAACCTAACCTAACCTAACCCAACTCAACCCAACCTAACCTAATCTAACCTAACCTAACCTAACCTAACCTAACCAAACCTAACCTAACCTAACCTAACCTAACCTAACCTAACGACGGTTGCAAGCGCTTTCACATTAGATATCGCAGTTCCCCACTTTTAATGGTGAAAAACACTGCATCTCACTAATTGACATTGTTTAATGCGGTTTTACGACGGTTCATATCTTAACCTAACCTAACATTCGCACTTGTATCTAAAAACGCTCTATTACACTGTTTTGTTCACAATTACGATATTTGCATAACCTCACAGTTTTTCACCAACTTATTGCAGTACAGAACGCTGTATCTCGCTCAATGACATTGTTCTTTAAGGTTTCACGATGCTTGCATGCGCTTTAACGAGAATATCACAATATAGCAGTTTCGCACTTGTAACGGTAGAACACGCAGTATTTGGCTTGTTCATTCCGTTTTGTGTGCTTTCACAACATTTCACCTATCGCAGTTTAATACTCGCAATAAAACAACACTCTCTCGTTAGATGACGTCGTTTTTGGTAGTTTCACGACGCTACCTAGCTTAACCTAACCTAACCTAACCTAACCTAACCTTCGCACTTCTATCGTTAGAAAACGTTTTATTCGCAACTTTACAATGTTTTCTACAAGATTACGACGGTTTCATGCGCTTTCACATTAGATATCGTAGTTCCCGACTTGTAATGTTGAAAAACACTACATCTCACTAAGTGACATTGTTTAATGCGGTTTTACGACGGTTGATTTGTCAACCTAACCTAACATTCGCACTTGTATCTAAAGACGCTCAATTACACTGTTTCGTTCACAATTACGATATTTGCTTGACCTCACAGTTTCTCACCAACTTATTACAGTACACAACGCAGTATCTCGCTAAATGACATCGTTCTTTAAGGTTTCACGATACTTGCATGCGCTTTACCGAGAATGTCACAACATAGCAGTTTCGCACTTGTAACGGTACAACACGCAGTATTTGGCTTGTTCATGCCGTTTTGTGTGCTTTCACAACATTTTACCTATCGCAGTTTCGTACTCGCAATAAAACAACACTATCTCGTTAGATGACGTCGTTTTTGGTGGTTTCACGACGCTACCTAGCTTAAACTAACATAACTCAACCTAACATAACCTTCGCACTTCTATCGTTAGAAAACGTTTTACTCGCTACTTTACATTGCTTTCTACAACATTACGACGGTTTCAAGCGCTTTCACATTAAATATCGCAGTTCCCAACTTGTAAAGGTGAAAAACACTGCATCTCACTAAGTGACATTGTTTAATGCGGTTTTAGCGCGGTTCATATCTTAACCTAACCTAACCTAACCTAACCTAACCCAACCTAACCTAACATAACCTAACCTAACCTAACCTAACCTAACCTAACCAAACCTAACCTAACGTAACCTAACCTAACCTAACCTAACCTAACGACGTTTGCAAGCGCTTTCACATTAGATATCGCAGTTCCCGACTTGTAATGGTGAAAAACACTGCATCTCACTAAGTGACATTGTTTAATGCGGTTTTACGACGGTTCATATCTTAACCTAACCTAACATTCGTACTTGTATTGAAAAACGCTCTATTACACTGTTTCGTTCACAATTACGATATTTGCATAACCTCACAGTTTTTCACCAACTTATTGCAGTACAGAACGCTGTATCTCGCTAAATGACATCGTTCTTTAAGGTTTCACGATGCTTGCATGCGCTTTAACAAGAATATGACATTATAGCAGTTTCGCACTTGTAACGGTACAACACGCAGTATCTCGCTTGTTCAAGCCGTTTTGTGTACTTTCACAACATTTCACCTATTGCAGTTTCGTACATGCAAGAAAACAACACTATCTCGTTAGATGACGTCCTTTTTGGTGGTCTCACGACGCTACATAGCTTAAACTAACATAACTCAAGCTAACCTTCGCACTTCTATCGTTAGAAAACGTTTTACTCGCAACTTTACAATGTTTTCTACAAGATTACGACGGTTTCATGCGCTTTCACATTAGATATCGTAGTTCCCGACTTGTAATGTTGAAAAACACTACATCTCACTAAGTGACATTGTTTAATGCGGTTTTACGACGGTTGATATCTCAACCTAACCTAACATTCGCACTTGTATCTAAATACGCTCAATTACACTGTTTCGTTCACAATTACGATATTTGCTTGACCTCACAGTTTCTCACCAACTTATTACAGTACAGAACGCTGTATCTCGCTAAATGACATCGTTCTTTAAGGTTTCACGATACTTGCATGCGCTTTAACGAGAATATCACAATAAAGCAGTTTCGCACTTGTAACGGCACAAGACGCAGTATCTGGCTAGTTCATGCCATTTTGTGTGCTTTCCCAGTATTTCACCTATCACAGTTTCGTACTCGCAATAAAACAACACTATCTCGTTAGATGACATCGTTTTTGGTGGTTTCACGACGCTACCTAGCTCAAACTAACCGAACCTTCGCACTTCTATCGTTAGAAAACGTTTTATTCGCTACTTTACAATGTTTTCTACAAGATTACGACGGTTTCATGCGCTTTCACATTAGATATCGCAGTTCCCGACTTGTAATGGTGAAAAACACAGCATCTCACTAAGTGACATTGTTTAATGCGGTTTTAGCGCGGTTCATATCTTAACCTAACCTAACCTTACCTAACCCAACCTAACCTAACCTAACCTAAGCAAACCTTACCTAACATACCCTAATCTAACAAAACCTAACCTAACCTAACCTAACCAAACCTAACCTAACCTAACCTAACCTAACCTAACGTGACCTAACCTAACCTAACCTAACCTAACCTAACGACGTTTGCAAGCGCTTTCACATTAGATATCGCAGTTCCCGACTTGTAATGGTGAAAAACACTGCATCTCACTAAGTGACATTATTTAATGCGGTTTTACGACAGTTCATATCTTAACCTAACCTAACATTCGCACTTGTATTAAAAACGCTCTATTACACTGTTTCGTTCACAATTACGATATTTGCATAACCTCACAGTTTTTCACCAACTTATTGCAGTACAGAACGCTGTATCTCGCTAAATGACATCGTTCTTTAAGGTTTCACGATGCTTGCATGCGCTTTAACGAGAATATCTCAACATAGCAGTTTCGCACTTGTAACGGTACAACACGCAGTATTTGGCTTGTTCATGCCGTTTTGTGTGCTTTCACAACATTTCACCTATCGCAGTTTCGTACTCGCAATAAAACAACACTATCTCGTTAGATGACGTTGTTTTTGGTAGTTTCACGACGCTACCTAGCTTAAACTAACATAACTCAACCTAACATAACCTTCGCACTTCTATCGTTAGAAAACGTTTTACTCGCTACTTTACATTGCTTTCTACAACATTACGACGGTTTCAAGCGCTTTCACGCTAGATATCACAGTTCCCAACTTGTAAAGGTGAAAAACACTGCATCTCACTAAGTGACATTGTTTATTGCGGTTTTACGACGGTTCATACCTTAACCTAACGTAACCTAACCTAACCTAACCCAACTTAACCTAACATAACCTAACCTAACCTAACCAAACCTAACCTAACGTAACCTAACCTAACCTAACCTAACCCAACCTAACCTAACCTAACCTAACCCAACTCAACCCAACCTAACCTAATCTAACCTAACCTAACCTAACCTAACCTAACCAAACCTAACCTAACCTAACCTAACCTAACCTAACGACGGTTGCAAGCGCTTTCACATTAGATATCGCAGTTCCCCACTTTTAATGGTGAAAAACACTGCATCTCACTAATTGACATTGTTTAATGCGGTTTTACGACGGTTCATATCTTAACCTAACCTAACATTCGCACTTGTATCTAAAAACGCTCTATTACACTGTTTTGTTCACAATTACGATATTTGCATAACCTCACAGTTTTTCACCAACTTATTGCAGTACAGAACGCTGTATCTCGCTCAATGACATTGTTCTTTAAGGTTTCACGATGCTTGCATGCGCTTTAACGAGAATATCACAATATAGCAGTTTCGCACTTGTAACGGTAGAACACGCAGTATTTGGCTTGTTCATTCCGTTTTGTGTGCTTTCACAACATTTCACCTATCGCAGTTTAATACTCGCAATAAAACAACACTATCTCGTTAGATGACGTCGTTTTTGGTAGTTTCACGACGCTACCTAGCTTAACCTAACCTAACCTAACCTAACCTTCGCACTTCTATCGTTAGAAAACGTTTTATTCGCAACTTTACAATGTTTTCTACAAGATTACGACGGTTTCATGCGCTTTCACATTAGATATCGTAGTTCCCGACTTGTAATGTTGAAAAACACTACACCTCACTAAGTGACATTGTTTAATGCGGTTTTACGACGGTTGATATGTCAACCTAACATTCGCACTTGTATCTAAAGACGCTCAATTACACTGTTTCGTTCACAATTACGATATTTGCTTGACCTCACAGTTTCTCACCAACTTATTACAGTACAGAACGCTGTATCTCGCTAAATGACGTCGTTCTTTAAGGTTTCACGATAGTTGCATGCGCTTTACCGAGAATGTCACAACCTAGCAGTTTCGCATTTGTAACGGTACAACACGCAGTATTTGGCTTGTTCATGCCGTTTTGTGTGCTTTCACATTTTACCTATCGCAGTTTCGTACTCGCAATAAAACAACACTATCTCGTTAGATGACGTCGTTTTTGGTGGTTTCACGACGCTACCTAGCTTAAACTAACATAACTAAACCTAACATAACCTTCGCACTTCTATCGTTAGAAAACGTTTTACTCGCTACTTTACATTGCTTTCTACAACATTACGACGGTTTCAAGCGCTTTCACGCTAGATATCGCAGTTCCCAACTTGTAAAGGTGAAAAACACTGCATCTCACTAAGTGACATTGTTTATTGCGGTTTTACGACGGTTCATACCTTAACCTAACGTAACCTAACCTAACCTAACCCAACTTAACCTAACATAACCTAACCTAACCTAACCTAACCAAACCTAACCTAACGTAACCTAACGACGTTTGCAAGCGCTTTCACATTAGATATCGCAGTTCCCGACTTGTAATGGTGAAAAACACTGCATCTCACTAAGTGACATTATTTAATGCGGTTTTACGACAGTTCATATCTTAACCTAACCTAACATTCGCACTTGTATTAAAAACGCTCTATTACACTGTTTCGTTCACAATTACGATATTTGCATAACCTCACAGTTTTTCACCAACTTATTGCAGTACAGAACGCTGTATCTCGCTAAATGACATCGTTCTTTAAGGTTTCACGATGCTTGCATGCGCTTTAACGAGAATATCTCAACATAGCAGTTTCGCACTTGTAACGGTACAACACGCAGTATTTGGCTTGTTCATGCCGTTTTTTGTGCTTTCACAACATTTCACCTATCGCAGTTTCGTACTCGCAATAAAACAACACTATCTCGTTAGATGACGTTGTTTTTGGTAGTTTCACGACGCTACCTAGCTTAAACTAACATAACTCAACCTAACATAACCTTCGCACTTCTATCGTTAGAAAACGTTTTACTCGCTACTTTACATTGCTTTCTACAACATTACGACGGTTTCAAGCGCTTTCACGCTAGATATCACAGTTCCCAACTTGTAAAGGTGAAAAACACTGCATCTCACTAAGTGACATTGTTTATTGCGGTTTTACGACGGTTCATACCTTAACCTAACGTAACCTAACCTAACCTAACCCAACTTAACCTAACATAACCTAACCTAACCTAACCAAACCTAACCTAACGTAACCTAACCTAACCTAACCTAACCTAACCCAACCTAACCTAACCTAACCTAACCCAACTCAACCCAACCTAACCTAATCTAACCTAACCTAACCTAACCTAACCTAACCAAACCTAACCTAACCTAACCTAACCTAACCTAACCTAACCTAACGACGGTTGCAAGCGCTTTCACATTAGATATCGCAGTTCCCCACTTTTAATGGTGAAAAACACTGCATCTCACTAATTGACATTGTTTAATGCGGTTTTACGACGGTTCATATCTTAACCTAACCTAACATTCGCACTTGTATCTAAAAACGCTCTATTACACTGTTTTGTTCACAATTACGATATTTGCATAACCTCACAGTTTTTCACCAACTTATTGCAGTACAGAACGCTGTATCTCGCTAAATGACATTGTTCTTTAAGGTTTCACGATGCTTGCATGCGCTTTAACGAGAATATCACAATATAGCAGTTTCGCACTTGTAACGGTAGAACACGCAGTATTTGGCTTGTTCATTCCGTTTTGTGTGCTTTCACAACATTTCACCTATCGCAGTTTAATACTCGCAATAAAACAACACTATCTCGTTAGATGACGTCGTTTTTGGTAGTTTCACGACGCTACCTAGCTTAACCTAACCTAACCTAACCTAACCTTCGCACTTCTATCCTTAGAAAACGTTTTATTCGCAACTTTACAATGTTTTCTACAAGATTACGACGGTTTCATGCGCTTTCACATTAGATATCGTAGTTCCCGACTTGTAATGTTGAAAAACACTACATCTCACTAAGTGACATTGTTTAATGCGGTTTTACGACGGTTGATATGTCAACCTAACATTCGCACTTGTATCTAAAAACGCTCTATTACACTGTTTCGTTCACAATTACGATATTTGCATAACCTCACAGTTTTTCACCAACTTATTGCAGTACAGAACGCTGTATCTCGCTAAATGACATCGTTCTTTAAGGTTTCACGATGCTTGCATGCGCTTTAACGAGAATATCTCAACATAGCAGTTTCGCACTTGTAACGGTACAACACGCAGTATTTGGCTTGTTCATGCCGTTTTGTGTGCTTTCACAACATTTCACCTATCGCAGTTTCGTACTCGCAATAAAACAACACTATCTCGTTAGATGACGTTGTTTTTGGTAGTTTCACGACGCTACCTAGCTTAAACTAACATAACTCAACCTAACATAACCTTCGCACTTCTATCGTTAGAAAACGTTTTACTCGCTACTTTACATTGCTTTCTACAACATTACGACGGTTTCAAGCGCTTTCACGCTAGATATCACAGTTCCCAACTTGTAAAGGTGAAAAACACTGCATCTCACTAAGTGACATTGTTTATTGCGGTTTTACGATGGTTCATACCTTAACCTAACGTAACCTAACCTAACCTAACCCAACTTAACCTAACATAACCTAACCTAACCTAACCAAACCTAACCTAACGTAACCTAACCTAACCTAACCTAACCTAACCCAACCTAACCTAACCTAACCTAACCCAACTCAACCCAACCTAACCTAATCTAACCTAACCTAACCTAACCTAACCTAACCAAACCTAACCTAACCTAACCTAACCTAACCTAACCTAACCTAACCTAACGACGGTTGCAAGCGCTTTCACATTAGATATCGCAGTTCCCCACTTTAAATGGTGAAAAACACTGCATCTCACTAATTGACATTGTTTAATGCGGTTTTACGACGGTTCATATCTTAACCTAACCTAACATTCGCACTTGTATCTAAAAACGCTCTATTACACTGTTTTGTTCACAATTACGATATTTGCATAACCTCACAGTTTTTCACCAACTTATTGCAGTACAGAACGCTGTATCTCGCTAAATGACATTGTTCTTTAAGGTTTCACGATGCTTGCATGCGCTTTAACGAGAATATCACAATATAGCAGTTTCGCACTTGTAACGGTAGAACACGCAGTATTTGGCTTGTTCATTCCGTTTTGTGTGCTTTCACAACATTTCACCTATCGCAGTTTAATACTCGCAATAAAACAACACTATCTCGTTAGATGACGTCGTTTTTGGTAGTTTCACGACGCTACCTAGCTTAACCTAACCTAACCTAACCTAACCTTCGCACTTCTATCGTTAGAAAACGTTTTATTCGCAACTTTACAATGTTTTCTACAAGATTACGACGGTTTCATGCGCTTTCACATTAGATATCGTAGTTCCCGACTTGTAATGTTGAAAAACACTACATCTCACTAAGTGACATTGTTTAATGCGGTTTTACGACGGTTGATATGTCAACCTAACATTTGCACTTGTATCTAAAGACGCTCAATTACACTGTTTCGTTCATAATTACGATATTTGCTTGACCTCACAGTTTCTCACCAACTTATTACAGTACAGAACGCTGTATCTCGCTAAATGACGTCGTTCTTTAAGGTTTCACGATAGTTGCATGCGCTTTACCGAGAATGTCACAACATAGCAGTTTCGCATTTGTAACGGTACAACACGCAGTATTTGGCTTGTTCATGCCGTTTTGTGTGCTTTCACATTTTACCTATCGCAGTTTCGTACTCGCAATAAAACAACACTATCTCGTTAGATGACGTCGTTTTTGGTGGTTTCACGACGCTACCTAGCTTAAACTAACATAACTAAACCTAACATAACCTTCGCACTTCTATCGTTAGAAAACGTTTTACTCGCTACTTTACATTGCTTTCTACAACATTACGACGGTTTCAAGCGCTTTCACGCTAGATATCGCAGTTCCCAACTTGTAAAGGTGAAAAACACTGCATCTCACTAAGTGACATTGTTTATTGCGGTTTTACGACGGTTCATACCTTAACCTAACGTAACCTAACCTAACCTAACCCAACTTAACCTAACATAACCTAACCTAACCTAACCTAACCAAACCTAACCTAACGTAACCTAACCTAACCTAACCTAACCTAACGACGTTTGCAAGCGCTTTCACATTAGATATCGCAGTTCCCGACTTGTAATGGTGAAAAACACTGCATCTCACTAAGTGACATTGTTTAATGCGGTTTTACGACGGTTCATATCTTAACCTAACCTAACATTCGTACTTGTATTGAAAAACGCTCTATTACACTGTTTCGTTCACAATTATGATATTTGCATAACCTCACAGTTTTTCACCAACTTATTGCTGTACAGAACGCTGTATCTCGCTAAATGACATTGTTCTTTAAGGTTTCACGATGCTTGCATGCGCTTTAACGAGAATATCACAATATAGCAGTTTCGCACTTGTAACGGTAGAACACGCAGTATTTGGCTTGTTTAGCCGTTTTGTGTGCTTTCACATTTTACCTATCGCAGTTTCGTACTCGCAATAAAACAACACTATCTCGTTAGATGACGTCGTTTTTGGTGGTTTCACGACGCTACCTAGCTTAAACTAACATAACTCAACCTAACATAACCTTCGCACTTCTATCGTTAGAAAACGTTTTACTCGCTACTTTACATTGCTTTCTACAACATTACGACGGTTTCAAGCGCTTTCACATTAGATATCGCAGTTCTCAACTTGTAAAGGTGAAAAACACTGCATCTCACTAAGTGACATTGTTTAATGCGGTTTTAGCGCGGTTCATATCTTAACCTAACCCAACCTAACCTAACCCAACCTAACCTAACATAACCTAACCTAACCAAACCTAACCTAACCAAACCTAAGCTAACGTAACCTAACCTAACCTAACCTAACCTAACCTAACCTAACGACGTTTGCAAGCGCTTTCACATTAGATATCGCAGTTCCCGACTTGTGATGGTGAAAAACACTGCATCTCACTAAGTGACATTGTTTAATGCGGTTTTACGACGGTTCATATCTTAACCTAACCTAACATTCGTACTTGTATTGAAAAACGCTCTATTACACTGTTTCGTTCACAATTACGATATTTGCTTGACCTCACAGTTTCTCACCAACTTATTACAGTACAGAACGCTGTATCTCGCTAAATAACATCGTTCTTTAAGGTTTCACGATACTTGCATGCGCTTTAACGAGAATATCACAATAAAGCAGTTTCGCACTTGTAACGGCACAAGACGCAGTATCTGGCTAGTTCATGCCATTTTGTGTGCTTTCCCAGTATTTCACCTATCGCAGTTTCTTACTCGCAATAAAACAACACTATCTCGTTAGATGACATCGTTTTTGGTGGTTTCACGACGCTACCTAGCTCAAACTAACTGAACCTTCGCACTTCTATCGTTAGAAAACGTTTTATTCGCTACTTTACAATGTTTTCTACAAGATTACGACGGTTTCATGCGCTTTCACATTAGATATCGCAGTTCCCGACTTGTAATGGTGAAAAACACTGCATCTCACTAAGTGACATTGTTTAATGCGGTTTTAGCGCGGTTCATATCTTAACCTAACCTAACCTAACCTAACCCAACCTAACCTATCATAACCTAACCTAACCTAACCTAACCTAACCTAACCAAACCTAACCTAACCTAACGTAACCTAACCTAACCTAACCTAACCTAACCTAACGACGTTTGCAAGCGCTTTCACATTAGATATCGCAGTTCCCGACTTGTAATGGTGAAAAACACTGCATCTCACTACGTGACATTGTTTAATGCGGTTTTACGACGGTTCATATTGTCACGTTAAAGAGACAGGAGACGTTTTTAAGGCGTCCTCACAAAAGTCCGAAGAGCGGTCGGCTCAGCGCAGCCAAAAACAGAACAATGGCACGAGGGGGAACTGCCACTTCGTCTGCCTCTTTTGCGCTGGCAGCTCAAGCGCGCGGCACTGCCCCTCCTCCCTGAAGAGCATCGCCTCGATGCTAAACGAAGCGTGTATCGTAAAAAAAAAAAAAAAAACATTGTCACAGTGTGTGGTACGGTTTTAACCGCAGCACGTGCACAATCTCGGGTCGTAGCTGTCGGCGTCGGGGTGGTTGGCTTCCGTCCGGAAGGACTTCGTAATTGACGTCGCTCACTTGTCGTAGCACTTTGTACGGGCCAAAATACCGACTGAGAAGCTTCTCAGAGAGACCTTTGCAGCGCACAGGGGTCCAAACCAACACCTGGTCACCTGGTTTATAATCGACTTGTCTGTGGCAGCGGTTGTAGCGCTGTGCATCGACGCCTTGTTGTTTTTTGATGTTTACGCGGGCTAGTTGACGTGCTTCCTCGGCTCGTTGCACGAAACACTCAGCATCTTCGTCGAGATTCTCGATGTTGTCAATGTCGCATGGGAGCATTGCGTCCAACATCGTCTGAACGTCCCGACCGTATAGAAGACGAAACGGAGTGAATCGTGTGGTCTCTTGCGTAGCGGTATTATACGCGAATGTTACGTAAGGCAGTATTTCATCCCACGTCTTGTGCTGTACGTCTATGTACATAGACAGCATATCAGTCATCGTTTTGTTAAGCCGCTCGGTCAGTCCATTTGTCTGAGGGTGATACGCTGTTGTCTTGCGATGCGTGGAGTAACTTAACTGAAAAACTTGTTCAAGGAGCCTTGCTGTAAACGCTGTTCCTCGGTCTGTGATGACACAGGATGGAGCACCGTGGCGTAATACAATTCTCTCGATGAAAAACTGAGCAACTTCACAAGCCGTGCTTTTAGGAAGCGCCTTAGTTTCAGCATAGCGGGTTAGATAATCTGTAGCGACGATTATCCACTTGTTGCCGGAAGATGACAAGGGAAACGGACCCAGGAGGTCCATGCCGACTTGATCGAAGGGTGTTCTGGGTGGCTCGATAGGGTGAAGTAATCCCGCAGGCTTAACAGATGGGGATTTTCGGCGCTGGCATTCGCGGCAGGCTTGAACGTACTGTTTAACGCAAGCGGCAAGTTTCGGCCAGTAGTAAGACTTTCGTACCCTAGCGATGGTTCGGGTGATGCCCAGATGGCCCGATGGAGGCTCGTTGTGGCAGGCAAATAGAATTTCCTCACGCAGCTCTGCGGGGACGACCAACAGGTAAGTTTTGTTGCTGGCGGCTGCGTTCTTCTTGTACAACACGCCCTGTCGTAAGCAGAAGGATGACAATCCGCGAGTTATATGCTGGGGCAGTGATACGTTGCGGCCCTCTAGATGTTCAATGATAGGTCGCAATTGAGCATCTGCTCGCTGCCGTAAAGCCAAGTCTGTTACGCTTACGGAGCCAAGGAAAGGGCAGTCCTCTTCGAAGCTCTGAGCGGCAGGCTCAACTGGCGCGCGTGACAACGTGTCCGCATCTTCGTGTGCACGACCGGACTTGTACACGATAGTGACGTCGTACTCCTGCAGACGTAGGCTCCACCTTGCCAGTCGTCCGGAGGGGTCTCTGAGGTTCGTAAGCCAGCACAGCGAGTGATGATCCGTCACTACTCTGAATGGACGGCCGTAAAGGTAAGGTCGAAACTTAGCAATTGCCCACACGACAGCAAGGCACTCCTTCTCCGTGGTACTGTAGTTTGACTCCGGGCGTGTTAGGGTTCGGCTTGCGTAGGCGATGACCTTTTCAATTCCCTCCTGCCGTTGGACGAGTACCGCGCCCAGACCGACGTTACTGGCGTCGGTATGAATTTCTGTTTCGGCTTCCTCGTCGAAATGTCCAAGAACAGGTGGTGATGCCAGGCGAAGCCGAAGCTCTGTGAATGCTGATTCTTGTTCAGCACTCCAAACGAACGGCGTATCGTCTCTAGTGAGTCTAGTTAATGGTTCGGCAATTTTCGAAAAATTGCCTATAAAGCGCCGGTAGTACGCGCATAGACCAAGAAACCGCCGCACACTTTTCTTATCGGCAGGAGTCGGAAAGGCTGCGACAGCGGCGGTTTTCTCAGGGTCAGGACGGACGCCTTCTGCACTTACGACATGTCCAAGGAACTTTAGTTCTTCGTAACCGAAATGGCATTTTTGCGGCTTTAACGTAAGGTTAGCCGTCCGAATCGCCTCAAGTACTTGTCGTAGTCGCTTCAGATGTTCGGAGAAGCTGGTTGAAAACACGACCACATCGTCCAAGTACACAAGGCAGCTTTGCCATTTTAAGTCAGTCAACACAGTGTCCATCATGCGTTGGAAGGTAGCTGGCGCAGAGCAGAGTCCGAACGGTAGCACCCGAAATTCGTAGAGGCCATCCGGCGTGACAAAGGCGGTTTTTTCGCGGTCGCGCTCATCAACCTCAATTTGCCAGTAGCCACTCTTTAAATCCAGGGAAGAAAAATACTTCATAGAATATACTTTTACAGCGCAAACATAAAACGATCCACAAAGAAAGCGACGACACACACCAGCGCTGACTAACAACTGACTTTATTTCGGAATATGTCAATGCATAAATACCTCCTGGGCAACCTCACCGCACATGCGCCACACATCTCGACAGATAACAGACACTCAGAGGAACAATCAGAGTTGACAAAAGAAATGAAACCGTGTATTACATACGTGATGAAATGAACTGAAACTCAGATGGGAGCAGCGTCAGAGACGTGTCGCTTATACAAAGCTGAGCCCTTTTTCTGATATGATAGGCTTCCAAAGCCAGCAGCGCATGTTCATTGTTACTCCTGCCAAGGATCGACGTCCCTTCAAAACGTGGCTCACAATTGCAGCAAGAATTAATATGAGCCACAAGATGGGCTCCTTTATCTTCGTTCTTGTTAACTTTTTGAGCGTGTTCCCTGAGCCGCTCGTTGATACATCTTCCAGTTTTTCCGACGTAGAACTTGCCACACGAGAGCGGGATGGCATAAACCACGCCGACGGCACACGGGACATAAGTCACACCGTGTCGGATTTTGCAACCTCCTCTGTTCATACCGCAAGTGCGGGAGCACAGCTTGGAAAGCTTGTTCGGGGCAGACAGCGCCATAGCGACCCCATGTCTGCCTGCCACTTTCTTGAGCTGATGGGATATCCCATGCATATACGGGACCACCACAGGCCTCGCTTTGTCCTGTACGGCGTCCGCCCGCTTGGCAGTTTTCTTTTTCTGGAAGAGCGTTTCCGCCACTGCAATCAAAAGCGACCTTGGGAACCCCGCAGCCAAAAGTCGGCTGATCTGATTTGCGAAACTATCGTGCATCTTGTGAGTGCATGATTTTCTAAGCGCCGCTTCCATGGCCCCCATCGCAATACCTCTTTTCACAATTTTCGAATGCGCCGACTTAAAAGGTAACCAGTCCTTAGTTGCGCGTGGATGATAGGACCAACACACATGACGTTCACAAAACTCGAGCCTTAATTCTAAAAACTGTAAAACACCATTCTGTGGGAGCTCAAAAGTAAACACCAGACCTCGTCCTTCTCTGCTAAAATCACCTAAAATCTTAGTCACCGAGTCCTGGTAGGAGGAGTCTATAGATAATAAAACCAAAAAATCATCGACGTACCTAAAAACCTTTACAATCTTTCTCGCGCTAAAACCTATGCTTAAAGAGCAATCCACATTTGCTAAAAAAATATCTACAAGCATGGCACGAGGCAAAATTGTGAAAAGAGGTATTGCGATGGGGGCCATGGAAGCGGCGCTTAGAAAATCATGCACTCACAAGATGCACGATAGTTTCGCAAATCAGATCAGCCGACTTTTGGCTGCGGGGTTCCCAAGGTCGCTTTTGATTGCAGTGGCGGAAACGCTCTTCCAGAAAAAGAAAACTGCCAAGCGGGCGGACGCCGTACAGGACAAAGCGAGGCCTGTGGTGGTCCCGTATATGCATGGGATATCCCATCAGCTCAAGAAAGTGGCAGGCAGACATGGGGTCGCTATGGCGCTGTCTGCCCCGAACAAGCTTTCCAAGCTGTGCTCCCGCACTTGCGGTATGAACAGAGGAGGTTGCAAAATCCGACACGGTGTGACTTATGTCCCGTGTGCCGTCGGCGTGGTTTATGCCATCCCGCTCTCGTGTGGCAAGTTCTACGTCGGAAAAACTGGAAGATGTATCAACGAGCGGCTCAGGGAACACGCTCAAAAAGTTAACAAGAACGAAGATAAAGGAGCCCATCTTGTGGCTCATATTAATTCTTGCTGCAATTGTGAGCCACGTTTTGAAGGGACGTCGATCCTTGGCAGGAGTAACAATGAACATGCGCTGCTGGCTTTGGAAGCCTATCATATCAGAAAAAGGGCTCAGCTTTGTATAAGCGACACGTCTCTGACGCTGCTCCCATCTGAGTTTCAGTTCATTTCATCACGTATGTAATACACGGTTTCATTTCTTTTGTCAACTCTGATTGTTCCTCTGAGTGTCTGTTATCTGTCGAGATGTGTGGCGCATGTGCGGTGAGGTTGCCCAGGAGGTATTTATGCATTGACATATTCCGAAATAAAGTCAGTTGTTAGTCAGCGCTGGTGTGTGTCGTCGCTTTCTTTGTGGATCGTTTTATGTTTGCGCTGTAAAAGTATATTCTATGGCTATGAACCAACTAGGCCCAAAAGAAGTTTTACTTAAAAATACTTCGCTCGTCGTAGTCGGTCAAGCGAGTCATCAATACGCGGCAGCGGATAAACATCTTTTTTTGTGACGTTGTTGAGCTTTCTGTAATCTACACAGAAGCGAAGCGTACCGTCCTTCTTCTTAACCAGAACGACCGGTGAGGACCAGGGACTGTTCGAAGGCTGGATAACGCCGTCGTCGATCATTTCTTTCACTTGCTGCTTGATAGCTGCGCGTTCTGTCGGCGAGACGCGGTATGGCTGTTGGTGAATAGGTCTTGCGTCGTCGTAAGTGATTATCCTGTGCTGTGTAATTGGCGTCTGACTCACTTTAGACGACTGAGCAAAGCACGCCCTGAATTCAAACAATAGCTCTCGCAAGGCCCTCTGGTTCTCTTCTGGCAGTGCACTGTT
Organism: Rhipicephalus microplus; assembly: GCF_043290135.1. NCBI lineage: Eukaryota > Metazoa > Arthropoda > Arachnida > Ixodida > Ixodidae > Rhipicephalus > Rhipicephalus microplus. The sequence goes on from NW_027464604.1 coordinate 4,778,195, forward strand.
CATGTCAACATCTATTACGGTTTGTCCATTGCGGCTACTGTCTTCACAGGCAAAACACTCAATGACGTCCTCCAAGGCTTCAGCGTAGGCGACCGCAGTGCCCCGGAAAAGGTGACGATGCTCATTGGTGAAATTTGTAATCATGACCTCGGCTGTACCGTTCCGAATGTCAATGATGCCTCGTGCCACAGAAATTCCAAGCGCCAGCAGCAGGGAGACGTTGCACTCTGCCACTGTTTCACCGTCACTGGTTCCTTCGGAAGTCACCTGAATTAGGATACTTGCACGAGGTGGTATTGTGACACTGTCGTCGGAAACACGGAGAGCGGTTGTACGGCGGTTGGAGTCCCTTGACGTAGCGTTGACTGTCGAAAAGGAAATGCAGCGTCGCCGTAGGTCGATTACGGCGCCATATTCCCGAAGAAAATCGAGGCCGAGAATTAATTCGCGGGAGCAGTCACGTAGCACGATGGAGCTGACCAAAAACGTGCAGCCTCGTATTTGTAGCCTGGACGTGCACAAACCAACCGGCGTTACAACATGTCCGCCAGCTGTACGTACATGCGATCCTGTCCAAGGCATTATCACTTTCTTCAAGGTACGTGCCAATTGTCCGCTAATAATCGAGTAGTCAGCACCAGTGTCTATTAAGGCAGTTAAATTGCGACCGTCGAGCAGCACAGGTATGTCCATTGAAAAGTCGCTCAGCTGGGATACAGGCGCCGGCGTAGTCGAATTTCCGTTGGTCCGATGTCGCGTCGATTGGAGGGCGAGGTCTTCATCACGTCGAGAATCAGCGGCCTCGCCTCGAAAGGTCGCTGGCGTTAGTTTTCCAGGCGAGGGCTCGGAGACCGTCCTTGCGGCCTTCGATTTCCGTTGCCTGAATAAGATGACGACCGCGGTGACGGTGAGCGCGACTGACGCCTGAGTGGGACGTTCTGCCGAGCGATAAAATCTTCAATTTCTGGTGGTCTCTGTCCAAACCGGGGGCGGGGTGAATTGGCAGGAAAACCCTGCAGCCCAAGTCGGCGGTACTGGCAGTCTCGGTAGAGGTGACCCGCTTCACCGCAGTGGTAGCAAAGCGGTCGTCGGTCGGGCATGCGCCATATGTCGGATTTACGCATGACGGGTCGAGTGTCTGCAAAATAAGGGACCACCTGTGCGGACTGCAGTGTGGCGTACGGGGTTGCGGCTGGTAGTGGGACTGGTGCAGGTGCGTTGTGTTCGAACGTGTCGGTATAAGTGGTGCGCTGGAAACCACTCACTGGGGATGGTGTCGTGGACGACGGAACGGTGCGTCTCAATACGTCTGCGTAGGTCACCCCTAGAGGTTCACTTGAAGTTGCGAACGCCTGAAGTGGTGCAGCAACCTGCGTTGGTGTCTCGCGGCGAGGTGTGCCGAGCGCATGCTGAACTTCGTCACGTATGATGGTGGCGATGCAATTCGTGGAAGGCTGCTGCTGCGCCTGGTTCAGCTGTTGCAGCTGTTGTAGCTCGTCGCGAACAACCGAACGTATCAGCTCGCGAAGCGCTCCCACGTCGGTCGGGAACGAGCCTAGCCCGGTGGTATAGATAGCATTCACTTGCCGATCGTACTGGTTCCGCTGCTGCAGCGCCTTTTCCATGGCGACGGCTTCAGTGAGGAACTCCGCGACCGTTCTAGGCGGACTACGAATGAGTCCAGCGAAGAGCTGCTCTTTCACACCTCGCATCAAGTGTCGCAGCTTCTTGTCTTCCGGCATGGTTCGATCGGCGCGAGTGAACAGATGAACCATATCCTCCACGTATGTAGCCACACCTTCATTA
>NW_027464604.1:5117500-5130000 GCF_043290135.1 Rhipicephalus microplus
AAATACGCTCAATTACACTGTTTCGTTCACAATTACGATATTTGCTTGACCTCACAGTTTCTCACCAACTTATTACAGTACAGAACGCTGTATCTCGCTAAATGACATCGTTCTTTAAGGTTTCACGATACTTGCATGCGCTTTAACGAGAATATCACATTAAAGCAGTTTCGCACTTGTAACGGCACAAGACGCAGTATCTGGCTAGTTCATGCCATTTTGTGTGCTTTCCCAATATTTTACCTATCACAGTTTCGTACTCGCAATAAAACAACACTATCTCGTTAGATGACATCGTTTTTGGTGGTTTCACGACGCTACCTAGCTCAAACTAACCGAACCTTCGCACTTCTATCGTTAGAAAACGTTTTATTCGCTACTTTACAATGTTTTCTACAAGATTACGACGGTTTCATGCGCTTTCACATTAGATATCGCAGTTCCCGACTTGTAATGGTGAAAAGCACAGCATCTCACTAAGTGACATTGTTTAATGCGGTTTTGGCGCGGTTCATATCTTAACCTAACCTAACCTTACCTAACCCAACCTAACCTAACCTAACCTAACCTTCGCACTTCTATCGTTAGAAAACGTTTTACTCGCAACTTTACAATGTTTTCTACAAGATTACGACGGTTTCATGCGCTTTCACATTAGATATCGTAGTTCCCGACTTGTAATGTTGAAAAACACTACATCTCACTAAGTGACATTGTTTAATGCGGTTTTACGACGGTTGATATCTCAACCTAACCTAACATTCGCACTTGTATCTAAATACGCTCAATTACACTGTTTCGTTCACAATTACGATATTTGCTTGACCTCACAGTTTCTCACCAACTTATTACAGTACAGAACGCTGTATCTCGCTAAATGACATCGTTCTTTAAGGTTTCAAGATACTTTCATGCGCTTCAACGAGAATATCACAACATAGCAGTTTCGCACTTGTAACGGTACAATACGCAGTATTTGGCTTGTTCATGCCGTTTTGTGTGCTTTCACAACATTTCACCTATCGCAGTTTCGTACTCGCAATAAAACAACACTATCTCGTTAGATGACGTTGTTTTTGGTAGTTTCACGACGCTACCTAGCTTAAACTAACATAGCTCAACCTAACATAACCTTCGCACTTCTATCGTTAGAAAACGTTTTACTCGCTACTTTACATTGCTTTCTACAGTATTACGACGGTTTCAAGCGCTTTCCCATTAGATATCACAGTTCCCAACTTGTAAAGGTGAAAAACACTGCATCTCACTAAGTGACATTGTTTAATGCGGTTTTACGACGGTTCATACCTTAACCTAACGTAACCTAACCTAACCTAACCTAACCTTACCTAACCTAACCTAACCTAACCTAACCAACCCAACCCAACCTAACCTAACCTAACCTAAACTAACCTAACCCAACCTAACCTAACCTAACCTAACCTAACCCAACCTAACCCAACCCAACCCAACCTAACCTAACCAAAGCTAACCTAACCTAACCTAACCAAACCTAACCTAACCTAACTCAACCTAACCTAACGTAACCTAACCTAACCTAACCTATTCTAACGTAACCTTACCTAACCTGACCTAACCTAACCTAACGTAACCTAACCTAACCTAACATAACCTAACGTAACCTAACCTAACCTAACGTAACCTAACCTAACCGAACCCAACCTAACCCAACCCAACCCAACCCAACAACACCCAACCCAACCTAACCTAACCCAACCTTACCTAACCTAACCAAATTATCCTTACCTAACCTAACCTAACCTAACGTAACCTAACCTAACCTAACCTAACGTAACCTAACCTAACCTAACCTAACCTAACCCAACCTAACCTAACCTTACCTAACCTAACCCAACTCAACCCAACCTAACCTAATCTAACCTAACCTAACCTAACCTAACCTAACCTAACCAAACCTAACCTAACCTAACCTAACCTAACCTAACGACGGTTGCAAGCGCTTTCACATTAGATATCGCAGTTCCCCACTTTTAATGGTGAAAAACACTGCATCTCACTAATTGACATTGTTTAATGCGGTTTTACGACGGTTCATATCTTAACCTAACCTAACATTCGCACTTGTATCTAAAAACGCTCTATTACACTGTTTTGTTCACAATTACGATATTTGCATAACCTCACAGTTTTTCACCAACTTATTGCAGTACAGAACGCTGTATCTCGCTAAATGACATTGTTCTTTAAGGTTTCACGATGCTTGCATGCGCTTTATTGAGAATATCACAATATAGCAGTTTCGCACTTGTAACGGTAGAACACGCAGTATTTGGCTTGTTCATGCCGTTTTGTGTGCTTTCACAACATTTCACCTATCGCAGTTTAATACTCGCTATAAAACAACACTATCTCGTTAGATGACGTCGTTTTTGGTAGTTTCACGACGCTACCTAGCTTAAACTAACCTAACCTAACCTAACCTTCGCACTTCTATCGTTAGAAAACGTTTTACTCGCAACTTTACAATGTTTTCTACAAGATTACGACGGTTTCATGCGCTTTCACATTAGATATCGTAGTTCCCGACTTGTAATGTTGAAAAACACTACATCTCACTAAGTGACATTGTTTAATGCGGTTTTACGACGGTTGATATATCAACCTAACCTAACATTCGCACTTGTATCTAAAGACGCTCAATTACACTGTTTCGTTCACAATTACGATATTTGCTTGACCTCACAGTTTCTCACCAACTTATTATAGTACAGAACGCTGTATCTCGCTAAATGACATCGTTCTTTAAGGTTTCACGATACTTGCATGCGCTTTACCGAGAATATCACAATATAGCAGTTTCGCACTTGTAACGGTAGAACACGCAGTATTTGGCTTGTTCATGCCGTTTTGTGTGCTTTCACAACATTTCACCTATCGCAGTTTAATACTCGCAATAAAACAACACTATCTCGTTAGATGACGTCGTTTTTGGTGGTTTCACGACGCTACGTAGCTTAAACTAACATAACTCAACCTAACATAACCTTCGCACTTCTATCGTTAGAAAACGTTTTACTCGCTACTTTACATTGCTTTCTACAACATTACGACGGTTTCAAGCGCTTTCACATTAGATATCGCAGTTCCCAACTTGTAAAGGTGAAAAACAATGCATCTCACTAAGTGACATTGTTTAATGCGGTTTTACGACGGTTCATACCTTAACCTAACGTAACCTAACCTAACCTAACCCAACCTAACCTAACATAACCTAACCTAACCTAACCAAACCTAACCTAACGTAACCTAACCTAACCTAACCTAACCTAACCTAACGACGTTTGCAAGCGCTTTCACATTAGATATCGCAGTTCCCGACTTGTAATGGTGAAAAACACTGCATCTCACTAAGTGACATTGTTTAATGCGGTTTTACGACGGTTCATATCTTAACCTAACCTAACATTCGTACTTGTATTGAAAAACGCTCTATTACACTGTTTCGTTCACAATTACGATATTTGCATAACCTCACAGTTTTTCACCAACATATTGCAGTACAGAACGCTGTATCTCGCTAAATGACATTGTTCTTTAAGGTTTCACGATGCTTGCATGCGCTTTAACGAGAATATCACATTATAGCAGTTTCGCACTTGTAACGGTACAACACGCAGTATCTGGCTTGTTCAAGCCGTGTTGTGTAATTTCACAACATTTCACCTATTGCAGTTTCGTACATGCAATAAAACAACACTATCTCGTTAGATGACGTCCTTTTTGGTGGTCTCACGACGCTACATAGCTTAAACTAACATAACTCAAGCTAACCTTCGCACTTCTATCGTTAGAAAACGTTTTACTCGCAACTTTACAATGTTTTCTACAAGATTACGACGGTTTCATGCGCTTTCACATTAGATATCGTGGTTCCCGACTTGTAATGTTGAAAAACACTACATCTCACTAAGTGACATTGTTTAATGCGGTTTTACGACGGTGTATATCTCAACCTAACCTAACATTCGCACTTGTATCTAAGTACGCTCAATTGCACTGTTTCGTTCACAATTACGATATTTGCTTGACCTCACAGTTTCTCACCAACTTATTACAGTACAGAACGCTGTATCTCGCTAAATGACATCGTTCTTTAAGGTTTCATGATACTTGCATGCGCTTTAACGAGAATATCACAATAAAGCAGTTTCGCACTTGTAACGGCACAAGACGCAGTATCTGGCTAGTTCATGCCATTTTGTGTGCTTTCCCAATATTTCACCTATCGCAGTTTCGTACTCGCAATAAAACAACACTATCTCGTTAGATGACATCGTTTTTGGTGGCTTCACGACGCTACCTAGCTCAAACTAACCGAACCTTCGCACTTCTATCGTTAGAAAACGTTTTATTCGCTACTTTACAATGTTTTCTACAAGATTACGACGGTTTCATGCGCTTTCACATTAGATATCGCAGTTCCCGACTTGTAAAGGTGAGAAACACAGCATCTCACTAAGTGACATCGTTTAATGCGGTTTTAGCGCGGTTCATATCTTAACCTAACCTAACCTTACCTAACCCAACCTAACCTAACCTAACCTAACCAAACCTTACCTAACATCCCTAACCTAACCTAACCTAACCTAACCTAACCAAACCTAACCTAACCTAACCTAACGTAACCTATCCTAACCTAACCTAACCTAACCTAACGACGTTTCCAAGCGCTTTCACATTAGATATCGCAGTTCCCGACTTGTAATGGTGAAAAACACTGCATCTCACTAAGTGACATTGTTTAATGCGGTTTTACGACGGTTCATATCTTAACCTAACCTAACTTTCGCACTTGCATTAAAAAACGCTCTATTACACTGTTTCGTTCACAATTAGGATATTTGCATAACCTCACAGTTTTTCACCAACTTATTGCAGTACAGAACGCTGTATCTCGCTAAATGACATCGTTCTTTAAGGTTTCACGATGCTTGCATGCGCTTTAACAAGAATATCACAACATAGCAGTTTCGCACTTGTAACGGTACAACACGCAGTATTTGGCTTGTTCATGCCGTTTTGTGTGCTTTCACAACATTTCACCTATCGCAGTTTCGTACTCGCAATAAAACAACACTATCTCGTTAGATGACGTTGTTTTTGGTAGTTTCACGACGCTACCTAGCTTAAACTAACATAACTCAACCTAACATAACCTTCGCACTTCTATCGTTAGAAAACGTTTTACTCGCTACTTTACATTGCTTTCTACAACATTACGACGGTTTCAAGCGCTTTCACATTAGATATCACAGTTCCCAACTTGTAAAGGTGAAAAACACTGCATCTCACTAAGTGACATTGTTTAATGCGGTTTTACGACGGTTCATACCTTAACCTAACGTAACCTAACCTAACCTAACCTTACCTAACCTAACCCAACCCAACCCAACCTAACCTAACCTAACCTAACCTAAACTAACCTAACCCAACCTAACCTAACCTAACCTAACCTAACCCAACCCAACCCAACCCAACCTAACCTAACCTAAGCTAACCTAACCAAACCTAACCTAACCTAACTTAACCTAACCTAACGTAACCTAACCTAACCTAACCTATTCTAACGTAACCTAACCTTACCTGACCTAACCTAACCTAACGTAACCTAACCTAACCTAACATAACCTAACGTAACCTAACCTAACCTAACCTAACGTAACCTAACCTAACCTAACCCAACCTAACCCAACCCAACCCAACCCAACAACACCCAACCCAACCTAACCTAACCTAACCTTACCTAACCTAACCAAATTATCCTTACCTAACCTAACCTAACCTAACGTCACCTAACCTAACCTAACCTAACGTAACCTAACCTAACCTAACGTAACCTAACCTAACCTAACCTAACCTAACCCAACCTAACCTAACCTAACCTAACCCAACTCAACCCAACCTAACCTAATCTAACCTAACCTAACCTAACCTAACCTAACAAAACCTAACCTAACCTAACCTAACCTAACGACGTTTGCAAGCGCTTTCACATTAGATATCGCAGTTCCCGACTTGTGGTGAAAAACACTGCATCTCACTAAGTGACATTGTTTAATGCGGTTTTACGACGGTTCATATCTTAACCTAACCTAACATTCGTACTTGTATTGAAAAACGCTCTATTACACTGTTTCGTTCACAATTACGATATTTGCATTACCTCAACGTTGTGCACCAACCTATTGCAGTACAGAACGCTGTATCTCGCTAAATGACATTGTTCTTTAAGGTTTCACGATGCTTGCATGCGCTTTAACGAGAATATCACAATATAGCAGTTTCGCACTTGTAACGGTAGAACACGCAGTATTTGGCTTGTTCATGCCGTTTTGTGTGCATTCACATTTCACCTATCGCAGTTTAATACTCGCAATAAAACAACACTATCTCGTTAGATGACGTCGTTTTTGGTGGTTTCACGACGCTACCTAGCTTAAACTAACATAACTCAACCTAACATAACCTTCGCACTTCTATCGTTAGAAAACGTTTTACTCGCTACTTTACATTGCTTTCTGGAACATTACGACGGTTTCAAGCGCTTTCACATTAGATATCGCAGTTCCCAACTTGTAAAGGTGAAAAACACTGCATCTCACTAAGTGACATTGTTTAATGCGGTTTTACGACGGTTCATACCTTAACCTAACGTAACCTAACCTAACCTAACCCAACCTAACCTAACATAACCTAACCTAACCTAACCTAACCTAACCTAACGTAACCTAACCTAACCTAACCTAACCTAACCTAACGACGTTTGCAAGCGCTTTCACATTAGATATCGCAGTTGCCGACTTGTAATGGTGAAAAACACTGCATCTCACTTAGTGACATTGTTTAATGCGGTTTTACGACGGTTCATATCTTAACCTAACCTAACATTCGTACTTGTATTGAAAAACGCTCTATTACACTGTCTCGTTCACAATTACGATATTTGCATAACCTCACAGTTTTTCACCAACTTATTGCAGTACAGAACGCTGTATCTCGCTAAATGACATTGTTCTTTAAGGTTTCACGATGCTTGCATGCGCTTTAACGAGAATATCACAATAGAGCAGTTTCGCACTTGTAACGGCACAAGACGCAGTATCTGGCTAGTTCATGCCATTTTGTGTGCTTTCCCAATATTTCACCTATCGCAGTTTCGTACTCGCAATAAAACAACACTATCTCGTTAGATGACATCGTTTTTGGTGGTTTCACGACGCTACCTAGCTCAAACTAACCGAACCTTCGCACTTCTATCGTTAGAAAACGTTTTATTCGCTACTTTACAATGTTTTCTACAAGATTACGACGGTTTCATGTGCTTTCACATTAGATATCGCAGTTCCCGACTTGTAATGGTGAAAAACACAGCATCTCACTAAGTGAAATTGTTTAATGCGGTTTTAGCGCGGTTCATATCTTAACCTAACCTAACCTTACCTAACCCGACCTAACCTAACCTACCCTAACCAAACCTTACCTAACATACCCTAACCTGACCTAACCTAACCTAACCTAACCAAACCTAACCTAACCTAACCTAACTTAACGACGTTTTCAAGCGCTTTCACATTAGATATCGCAGTTCCCGACTTGTAATGGTGAAAAACACTGCATCTCACTAAGTGACATTGTTTAATGCGGTTTTACGACGGTTCATATCTTAACCTAACCTAACATTCGCACTTGTATTAAAAACGCTCTATTACACTGTTTCGTTCACAATTAGGATATTTGCATAACCTCACAGTTTTTCACCAACTTATATCAGTACAGAACGCTGTATCTTGCTAAATGACATCGTTCTTTAAGGTTTCACGATACTTGCATGCGCTTTACCGAGAATGTCAAAACATAGCAGTTTCGCACTTATAACGGTACAACACGCAGTATTTGGCTTGTTCATGCCGTTTTGTGTGCTTTCACATTTTACCTATCGCAGTTTCGTACTCGCAATAAAACAACACTATCTCGTTAGATGACGTCGTTTTTGGTGGTTTCACGACGCTACCTAGCTTAAACTAACATAACCTAACATAACCTTCGCACTTCTATCGTTAGAAAACGTTTTACTCGCTACTTTACATTGCTTTCTACAAGATTACGACGGTTTCATGCGCTTTCACATTAGATATCGTGGTTCCCGACTTGTAATGTTGAAAAACACTACATCTCACTAAGTGACATTGTTTAATGCGGTTTTACGACGGTGTATATCTCAACCTAACCTAACATTCGCACTTGTATCTAAGTACGCTCAATTGCACTGTTTCGTTCACAATTACGATATTTGCTTGACCTCACAGTTTCTCACCAACTTATTACAGTACAGAACGCTGTATCTCGCTAAATGACATCGTTCTTTAAGGTTTCATGATACTTGCATGCGCTTTAACGAGAATATCACAATAAAGCAGTTTCGCACTTGTAACGGCACAAGACGCAGTATCTGGCTAGTTCATGCCATTTTGTGTGCTTTCCCAATATTTCACCTATCGCAGTTTCGTACTCGCAATAAAACAACACTATCTCGTTAGATGACATCGTTTTTGGTGGCTTCACGACGCTACCTAGCTCAAACTAACCGAACCTTCGCACTTCTATCGTTAGAAAACGTTTTATTCGCTACTTTACAATGTTTTCTACAAGATTACGACGGTTTCATGCGCTTTCACATTAGATATCGCAGTTCCCGACTTGTAAAGGTGAGAAACACAGCATCTCACTAAGTGACATCGTTTAATGCGGTTTTAGCGCGGTTCATATCTTAACCTAACCTAACCTTACCTAACCCAACCTAACCTAACCTAACCTAACCAAACCTTACCTAACATCCCTAACCTAACCTAACCTAACCTAACCTAACCAAACCTAACCTAACCTAACCTAACGTAACCTATCCTAACCTAACCTAACCTAACCTAACGACGTTTCCAAGCGCTTTCACATTAGATATCGCAGTTCCCGACTTGTAATGGTGAAAAACACTGCATCTCACTAAGTGACATTGTTTAATGCGGTTTTACGACGGTTCATATCTTAACCTAACCTAACTTTCGCACTTGCATTAAAAAACGCTCTATTACACTGTTTCGTTCACAATTAGGATATTTGCATAACCTCACAGTTTTTCACCAACTTATTGCAGTACAGAACGCTGTATCTCGCTAAATGACATCGTTCTTTAAGGTTTCACGATGCTTGCATGCGCTTTAACAAGAATATCACAACATAGCAGTTTCGCACTTGTAACGGTACAACACGCAGTATTTGGCTTGTTCATGCCGTTTTGTGTGCTTTCACAACATTTCACCTATCGCAGTTTCGTACTCGCAATAAAACAACACTATCTCGTTAGATGACGTTGTTTTTGGTAGTTTCACGACGCTACCTAGCTTAAACTAACATAACTCAACCTAACATAACCTTCGCACTTCTATCGTTAGAAAACGTTTTACTCGCTACTTTACATTGCTTTCTACAACATTACGACGGTTTCAAGCGCTTTCACATTAGATATCACAGTTCCCAACTTGTAAAGGTGAAAAACACTGCATCTCACTAAGTGACATTGTTTAATGCGGTTTTACGACGGTTCATACCTTAACCTAACGTAACCTAACCTAACCTAACCTTACCTAACCTAACCCAACCCAACCCAACCTAACCTAACCTAACCTAACCTAAACTAACCTAACCCAACCTAACCTAACCTAACCTAACCTAACCCAACCCAACCCAACCCAACCTAACCTAACCTAAGCTAACCTAACCAAACCTAACCTAACCTAACTTAACCTAACCTAACGTAACCTAACCTAACCTAACCTATTCTAACGTAACCTAACCTTACCTGACCTAACCTAACCTAACGTAACCTAACCTAACCTAACATAACCTAACGTAACCTAACCTAACCTAACCTAACGTAACCTAACCTAACCTAACCCAACCTAACCCAACCCAACCCAACCCAACAACACCCAACCCAACCTAACCTAACCTAACCTTACCTAACCTAACCAAATTATCCTTACCTAACCTAACCTAACCTAACGTCACCTAACCTAACCTAACCTAACCTAACGTAACCTAACCTAACCTAACGTAACCTAACCTAACCCAACCTAACCTAACCTAACCTAACCCAACTCAACCCAACCTAACCTAATCTAACCTAACCTAACCTAACCTAACCTAACAAAACCTAACCTAACCTAACCTAACCTAACCTAACGACGTTTGCAAGCGCTTTCACATTAGATATCGCAGTTCCCGACTTGTGGTGAAAAACACTGCATCTCACTAAGTGACATTGTTTAATGCGGTTTTACGACGGTTCATATCTTAACCTAACCTAACATTCGTACTTGTATTGAAAAACGCTCTATTACACTGTTTCGTTCACAATTACGATATTTGCATTACCTCAACGTTGTGCACCAACTTATTGCAGTACAGAACGCTGTATCTCGCTAAATGACATTGTTCTTTAAGGTTTCACGATGCTTGCATGCGCTTTAACGAGAATATCACAATATAGCAGTTTCGCACTTGTAACGGTAGAACACGCAGTATTTGGCTTGTTCATGCCGTTTTGTGTGCATTCACATTTCACCTATCGCAGTTTAATACTCGCAATAAAACAACACTATCTCGTTAGATGACGTCGTTTTTGGTGGTTTCACGACGCTACCTAGCTTAAACTAACATAACTCAACCTAACATAACCTTCGCACTTCTATCGTTAGAAAACGTTTTACTCGCTACTTTACATTGCTTTCTGGAACATTACGACGGTTTCAAGCGCTTTCACATTAGATATCGCAGTTCCCAACTTGTAAAGGTGAAAAACACTGCATCTCACTAAGTGACATTGTTTAATGCGGTTTTACGACGGTTCATACCTTAACCTAACGTAACCTAACCTAACCTAACCCAACCTAACCTAACATAACCTAACCTAACCTAACCTAACCTAACCTAACCTAACCTAACGTAACCTAACCTAACCTAACCTAACCTAACCTAACGACGTTTGCAAGCGCTTTCACATTAGATATCGCAGTTGCCGACTTGTAATGGTGAAAAACACTGCATCTCACTTAGTGACATTGTTTAATGCGGTTTTACGACGGTTCATATCTTAACCTAACCTAACATTCGTACTTGTATTGAAAAACGCTCTATTACACTGTCTCGTTCACAATTACGATATTTGCATAACCTCACAGTTTTTCACCAACTTATTGCAGTACAGAACGCTGTATCTCGCTAAATGACATTGTTCTTTAAGGTTTCACGATGCTTGCATGCGCTTTAACGAGAATATCACAATAGAGCAGTTTCGCACTTGTAACGGCACAAGACGCAGTATCTGGCTAGTTCATGCCATTTTGTGTGCTTTCCCAATATTTCACCTATCGCAGTTTCGTACTCGCAATAAAACAACACTATCTCGTTAGATGACATCGTTTTTGGTGGTTTCACGACGCTACCTAGCTCAAACTAACCGAACCTTCGCACTTCTATCGTTAGAAAACGTTTTATTCGCTACTTTACAATGTTTTCTACAAGATTACGACGGTTTCATGTGCTTTCACATTAGATATCGCAGTTCCCGACTTGTAATGTTGAAAAACACAGCATCTCACTAAGTGAAATTGTTTAATGCGGTTTTAGCGCGGTTCATATCTTAACCTAACCTAACCTTACCTAACCCGACCTAACCTAACCTACCCTAACCAAACCTTACCTAACATACCCTAACCTGACCTAACCTAACCTAACCTAACCAAACCTAACCTAACCTAACCTAACTTAACGACGTTTTCAAGCGCTTTCACATTAGATATCGCAGTTCCCGACTTGTAATGGTGAAAAACACTGCATCTCACTAAGTGACATTGTTTAATGCGGTTTTACGACGGTTCATATCTTAACCTAACCTAACATTCGCACTTGTATTAAAAACGCTCTATTACACTGTTTCGTTCACAATTAGGATATTTGCATAACCTCACAGTTTTTCACCAACTTATATCAGTACAGAACGCTGTATCTTGCTAAATGACATCGTTCTTTAAGGTTTCACGATACTTGCATGCGCTTTACCGAGAATGTCAAAACATAGCAGTTTCGCACTTATAACGGTACAACACGCAGTATTTGGCTTGTTCATGCCGTTTTGTGTGCTTTCACATTTTACCTATCGCAGTTTCGTACTCGCAATAAAACAACACTATCTCGTTAGATGACGTCGTTTTTGGTGGTTTCACGACGCTACCTAGCTTAAACTAACATAACCTAACATAACCTTCGCACTTCTATCGTTAGAAAACGTTTTACTCGCTACTTTACATTGCTTTCTACAACATTACGACGGTTTCAAGCGCTTTCACATTAGATATCGCAGTTCCCAACTTGTAAAGGTGAAAAACACTGCATCTCACTAAGTG
>NW_027464604.1:5135000-5182500 GCF_043290135.1 Rhipicephalus microplus
GCGCTTTCACATTAGATATCGCAGTTCCCGACTTGTAATTGTGAAAAACACTGCATCTCACTAAGTGACATTGTTTAATGCGGTTTTACGACGGTTCATATCTTAACCTAACCTAACATTCGTACTTGTATTGAAAAACGCTCTATTACACTGTTTCGTTCACAATTACGATATTTGCATAACCTCACAGTTTTTCACCAACTTATTGCAGTACAGAACGCTGTATCTCGCTAAATGACATTGTTCTTTAAGGTTTCACGATGCTTGCATGCGCTTTAACGAGAATATCACAATATAGCAGTTTCGCACTTGTAACGGTAGAACACGCAGTATTTGGCTTGTTCATGCCGTTTTGTGTGCATTCACATTTCACCTAACGCAGTTTAATACTCGCAATAAAACAACACTATCTCGTTAGATGACGTCGTTTTTGGTAGTTTCACGACACTACCTAGCTTAAAGTAACCTAACCTAACCTAACCTTCGCACTTCTATCGTTAGAAAACGTTTTACTCGCAACTTTACAATGTTTTCTACAAGATTACGACGGTTTCATGCGCTTTCACATTAGATATCGCAGTTCCCAACTTGTAAAGATGAAAAACACTGCATCTCACTAAGTGACATTGTTTCATGCGGTTTTACGACGGTTCATACCTTAACCTAACGTAACCTAACCTAACCTAACCTAACCTAACCCAACCCAACCCAACCTAACCTAACCTAACCTAAACTAACCTAACCCAACCTAACCTAACCTAACCTAACCTGACCCAACCTAACCCAACCCAACCCAACCTAACCTAACCTAAGCTAACCTAACCTAACCTAACCAAACCTAACCTAACCTAACTTAACCTAACCTAACGTAACCTAACCTAACCTATTCTAACGTAACCTAACCTTACCTGACCTAACCTAACCTAACGTAACCTAACCTAACCTAACATAACCCAACGTAACCTAACCTAACCTAACCTAACGTAACCTAACCTAACCTAACCCAACCTAACCCAACCCAACCCAACAACACCCAACCCAACCTAACCTACCTTACCTAACCTAACCAAATTATCCTTACCTAACCTAACCTAACCTAACGTAACCTAACCTAACCTAACCTAACGTAACCTAACCTAACCTAACGTAACCTAACCTAACCTAACCTAACCCAACCTAACCTAACCTAACCTAACCCAACCCAACCTAACCTAATCTAACCTAACCTAACCTAACCTAACCTAACCAAACCTAACCTAACCTAACCTAACGACGGTTGCAAGCGCTTTCACATTAGATAACGCAGTTCCCCACTTTTAATGGTGAAAAACACTGCATCTCACTGACATTGTTTAATGCGGTTTTACGACGGTTCATATCTTAACCTAACCTAACATTCGCACTTGTATCTAAAAACGCTCTATTACACTGTTTTGTTCACAATTACGATATTTGCATAACCTCACAGTTTTTCACCAACTTATTGCAGTACAGAACGCTGTATCTCGCTAAATGGCATTGTTCTTTAAGGTTTCACGATGCTTGCATGCGCTTTAACGAGAATATCACAATATAGCAGTTTCGCACTTGTAACGGTAGAACACGCAGTATTTGGCTTGTTCATGCCGTTTTGTGTGCTTTCACAACATTTCACCTATCGCAGTTTAATACTCGCTATAAAACAACACTATCTCGTTAGATGTCGTTTTTGGTAGTTTCACGACGCTACCTAGCTTAAACTAACCTAACCTAACCTAACCTTCGCACTTCTATCGTTAGAAAACGTTTTACTCGCAACTTTACAATGTTTTCTACAAGATTACGACGGTTTCATGCGCTTTCACATTAGATATCGTAGTTCCCGACTTGTAATGTTGAAAAACACTACATCTCACTAATTGACATTGTTTAATGCGGTTTTACGACGGTTCATACCTTAACCTAACGTAACCTAACCTAACCTAACCGTACCTAACCTAACCCAACCCAACCCAACCTAACCTAACCTAACCTAACCTAAACTAACCTAACCCAACCTAACCTAACCTAACCTAACCTAACCCAACCCAACCCAACCCAACCTAACCTAACCTAAGCTAACCTAACCAAACCTAACTTAACCTAACTTAACCTAACCTAACGTAACCTAACCTAACCTAACCTTACCTAACCCAACCTAACCTAACCTAACCTAACCAAACCTTACCTAACATCCCTAACCTAACCTAACCTAACCTAACCTAACCAAACCTAACCTAACCTAACCTAACGTAACCTATCCTAACCTAACCTAACCTAACCTAACGACGTTTGCAAGCGCTTTCACATTAGATATCGCAGTTCCCGACTTGTAATGGTGAAAAACACTGCATCTCACTAAGTGACATTGTTTAATGCGGTTTTACGACGGTTCATATCTTAACCTAACCTAACATTCGCACTTGCATTAAAAAACGCTCTATTACACTGTTTCGTTCACAATTAGGATATTTGCATAACCTCACAGTTTTTCACCAACTTATTGCAGTACAGAACGCTGTATCTCGCTAAATGACATCGTTCTTTAAGGTTTCACGATGCTTGCATGCGCTTTAACGAGAATATCACAACATAGCAGTTTCGCACTTGTAACGGTACAACACGCAGTATTTGGCTTGTTCATGCCGTTTTGTGTGCTTTCACAACATTTCACCTATCGCAGTTTCGTACTCGCAATAAAACAACACTATCTCGTTAGATGACGTTGTTTTTGGTAGTTTCACGACGCTACCTAGCTTAAACTAACATAACTCAACCTAACATAACCTTCGCACTTCTATCGTTAGAAAACGTTTTACTCGCTACTTTACATTGCTTTCTACAACATTACGACGGTTTCAAGCGCTTTCACATTAGATATCACAGTTCCCAACTTTGAAAGGTGAAAAACACTGCATCTCACTAAGTGACATTGTTTAATGCGGTTTTACGACGGTTCATACCTTAACCTAACCTAACCTAACCTAACCTAACCTTACCTAACCTAACCCAACCCAACCCAACCTAACCTAACCTAACCTAACCTAAACTAACCTAACCCAACCTAACCTAACCTAACCTAACCTAACCTAACCCAACCCAACCCAACCCAACCTAACCTAACCTAAGCTAACCTAACCAAACCTAACCTAACCTAACTTAACCTAACCTAACGTAACCTAACCTAACCTAACCTATTCTAACGTAACCTAACCTTACCTGACCTAACCTAACCTAACGTAACCTAACCTAACCTAACATAACCTAACGTAACCTAACCTAACCTAACCTAACGTAACCTAACCTAACCTAACCCAACCTAACCCAACCCAACCCAACCCAACAACACCCAACCCAACAACACCCAACCCAACCTATCCTAACCTAACCTTACCTAACCTAACCAAATTATCCTTACCTAACCTAACCTAACCTAACGTAACCTAACCTAACCTAACCTAACGTAACCTAACCTAACCTAACGTAACCTAACCTAACCTAACCTAACCTAACCCAACCTAACCTAACCTAACCTAACCCAACTCAACCCAACCTAACCTAATCTAACCTAACCAAACCTAACCTAACCTAACAAAACCTAACCTAACCTAACCTAACCTAACCTAACGACGGTTTCAAGCGCTTTCCCATTAGATGTCACAGTTCCCAACTTGTAAAGGTGAAAAACACTGCATCTCACTAAGTGACATTGTTTAATGCGGTTTTACGACGGTTCATACCTTAACCTAACGTAACCTAACCTAACCTAACCTAACCTTACCTAACCTAACCTAACCTAACCTAACCAACCCAACCCAACCTAACCTAACCTAACCTAAACTAACCTAACCCAACCTAACCTAACCTAACCTAACCTAACCTAACCCAACCTAACCCAACCCAACCCAACCTAACCTAACCAAAGCTAACCTAACCTAACCTAACCAAACCTAACCTAACCTAACTTAACCTAACCTAACGTAACCTAACCTAACCTAACCTATTCTAACGTAACCTAACCTAACCTGACCTAACCTAACCTAACGTAACCTAACCTAACCTAACATAACCTAACGTAACCTAACCTAACCTAACCTAACCTAACCTAACCGAACCCAACCTAACCCAACCCAACCCAACCCAACAACACCCAACCCAACCTAACCTAACCTAACCTAACCTTACCTAACCTAACCAAATTATCCTTACCTAACCTAACCTAACCTAACGTAACCTAACCTAACCTAACCTAACGTAACCTAACCTAACCTAACCTAACCTAACCCAACCTAACCTAACCTTACCTAACCTAACCCAACTCAACCCAACCTAACCTAATCTAACCTAACCTAACCTAACCTAACCTAACCAAACCTAGCCTAACCTAACCTAACCTAACCTAACGACGGTTGCAAGCGCTTTCACATTAGATATCGCAGTTCCCCACTTTTAATGGTGAAAAACAATGGCAATGCTTTCCTCAAGCGTGTACAAAACTATAAATATCTTGGGTTATGGTTCACGCCCGACCTCCGGTGGAACACTCATATTGATAATGTATGCTCCAGGGCTACCAAGGCATTGTATAGCCTTAGACGTAACCTTTATACCGCCCCATCTGATATAAAGTGTCTTGCTTACAAAACTCTTGTCAGACCCATTATCGAATATTCTAAAATTGTCTGGGACCCTTACACAAAGACAAACTGCAATAAAATAACAAAAATACAGCGACTTGGTGCGAGATTTATTTTTAATAAATATAGCCGACATCATTCTCCTACTGAACTCTGTAAAAAAGCTGGACTGGATAGTCCTGAACTTAGGACGAGGATTGAGCGTCTGAAATTCCTCTTCCAGTTAATTCATAATCAATTTAAACTAAACTATTCAGATTACTTCCAGGTCAACACACAAGAACACTCCAGACATCGCCATAATATGTATATACCACCCCTAGTCCCACGTAACGATTGCTTTAAGTTCAGTTACTTTCCACGTGCTATTGAAGATTGGAATATGCTGCCAGAGTCTATAATTGGTTGTTCCTCGCTTACATCATTTGAACTGAATCTAAAACGTTTATTTTCCGAATAACAGTGACATATGTTTTTTTTTTTTTGCGTGTGTGTGTACTTTTTGTTGGTTGCATGATCCTGCAGTAGTTGTCTTTCAAATCTTCAGCGCGGTGCAAAAGTGCCGCCTCAAATGCGTCATGTGCTGTTCTGCGCGTATGTATTGCATCGCATGTGTGTTTCATTTATGTATGTTATGTATAACTTCGAGTTGCTGGTCACAATAATACCGAGAAATTATCTCGAGACCTGTACGGTACTTCTTTTTTGCAAATAATTGTTTGTACTTCCACCCTGTAACGGCCCACTTCTGGGCTAACAGTATAAATAAATGAATGAAATGAAATGAAACACTGCATCTCACTAATTGACATTGTTTAATGCGGTTTTACGACGGTTCATATCTTAACCTAACCTAACATTCGCACTTGTATCTAAAAACGCTCTATTACACTGTTTTGTTCACAATTACGATATTTGCATAACCTCACAGTTTTTCACCAACTTATTGCAGTACAGAACGCTGTATCTCGCTAAATGACATTGTTCTTTAAGGTTTCACGATGCTTGCATGCGCTTTATTGAGAATATCACAATATAGCAGTTTCGCACTTGTAACGGTAGAACACGCAGTATTTGGCTTGTTCATGCCGTTTTGTGTGCTTTAACAACATTTCACCTATCGCAGTTTAATACTCGCTATAAAACAACACTATCTCGTTAGATGACGTCGTTTTTGGTAGTTTCACGACGCTACCTAGCTTAAACTAACCTAACCTAACCTAACCTTCGCACTTCTATCGTTAGAAAACGTTTTACTCGCAACTTTACAATGTTTTCTACAAGATTACGACGGTTTCATGCGCTTTCACATTAGATATCGTAGTTCCCGACTTGTAATGTTGAAAAACACTACATCTCACTAAGTGACATTGTTTAATGCGGTTTTACGACGGTTGATATATCAACCTAACCTAACATTCGCACTTGTATCTAAAGACGCTCAATTACACTGTTTCGTTCACAATTACGATATTTGCTTGACCTCACAGTTTCTCACCAACTTATTATAGTACAGAACGCTGTATCTCGCTAAATGACATCGTTCTTTAAGGTTTCACGATACTTGCATGCGCTTTACCGAGAATATCACAATATAGCAGTTTCGCACTTGTAACGGTAGAACACGCAGTATTTGGCTTGTTCATGCCGTTTTGTGTGCTTTCACAACATTTCACCTATCGCAGTTTAATACTCGCAATAAAACAACACTATCTCGTTAGATGACGTCGTTTTTGGTGGTTTCACGACGCTACGTAGCTTAAACTAACATAACTCAACCTAACATAACCTTCGCACTTCTATCGTTAGAAAACGTTTTACTCGCTACTTTACATTGCTTTCTACAACATTACGACGGTTTCAAGCGCTTTCACATTAGATATCGCAGTTCCCAACTTGTAAAGGTGAAAAACAATGCATCTCACTAAGTGACATTGTTTAATGCGGTTTTACGACGGTTCATACCTTAACCTAACGTAACATTCGTACTTGTATTGAAAAACGCTCTATTACACTGTTTCGTTCACAATTACGATATTTGCATAACCTCACAGTTTTTCACCAACATATTGCAGTACAGAACGCTGTATCTCGCTAAATGACATTGTTCTTTAAGGTTTCACGATGCTTGCATGCGCTTTAACGAGAATATCACATTATAGCAGTTTCGCACTTGTAACGGTACAACACGCAGTATCTGGCTTGTTCAAGCCGTTTTGTGTAATTTCACAACATTTCACCTATTGCAGTTTCGTACATGCAATAAAACAACACTATCTCGTTAGATGACGTCCTTTTTGGTGGTCTCACGACGCTACATAGCTTAAACTAACATAACTCAAGCTAACCTTCGCACTTCTATCGTTAGAAAACGTTTTACTCGCCACTTTACAATGTTTTCTACAAGATTACGACGGTTTCATGCGCTTTCACATTAGATATTGTAGTTCCCGACTTGTAATGTTGAAAAACACTACATCTCACTAAGTGACATTGTTTAATGCGGTTTTACGACGGTGTATATCTCAACCTAACCTAACATTCGCACTTGTATCTAAGTACGCTCAATTACACTGTTTCGTTCACAATTACGATATTTGCTTGACCTCACAGTTTCTCACCAACTTATTACAGTACAGAACGCTGTATCTCGCTAAATGACATCGTTCTTTAAGGTTTCATGATACTTGCATGCGCTTTAACGAGAATATCACAATAAAGCAGTTTCGCACTTGTAACGGCACAAGACGCAGTATCTGGCTAGTTCATGCCATTTTTTGTGCTTTCCCAATATTTCACCTATCGCAGTTTCGTACTCGCAATAAAACAACACTATCTCGTTAGATGACATCGTTTTTGGTGGCTTCACGACGCTACCTAGCTCAAACTAACCGAACCTTCGCACTTCTATCGTTAGAAAACGTTTTATTCGCTACTTTACAATGTTTTCTACAAGATTACGACGGTTTCATGCGCTTTCACATTAGATATCGCAGTTCCCGACTTGTAATGGTGAGAAACACAGCATCTCACTAAGTGACATCGTTTAATGCGGTTTTAGCGCGGTTCATATCTTAACCTAACCTAACCTTACCTAACCCAACCTAACCTAACCTAACCTAACCAAACCTTACCTAACATCCCTAACCTAACCTAACCTAACCTAACCTAACCAAACCTAACCTAACCTAACCTAACGTAACCTATCCTAACCTAACCTAACCTAACCTAACGACGTTTGCAAGCGCTTTCACATTAGATATCGCAGTTCCCGACTTGTAATGGTGAAAAACACTGCATCTCACTAAGTGACATTGTTTAATGCGGTTTTACGACGGTTCATATCTTAACCTAACCTAACATTCGCACTTGCATTAAAAAACGCTCTATTACACTGTTTCGTTCACAATTAGGATATTTGCATAACCTCACAGTTTTTCACCAACTTATTGCAGTACAGAACGCTGTATCTCGCTAAATGACATCGTTCTTTAAGGTTTCACGATGCTTGCATGCGCTTTAACGAGAATATCACAACATAGCAGTTTCGCACTTGTAACGGTACAACACGCAGTATTTGGCTTGTTCATGCCGTTTTGTGTGCTTTCACAACATTTCACCTATCGCAGTTTCGTACTCGCAATAAAACAACACTATCTCGTTAGATGACGTTGTTTTTGGTAGTTTCACGACGCTACCTTGCTTAAACTAACATAACTCAACCTAACATAACCTTCGCACTTCTATCGTTAGAAAACGTTTTACTCGCTACTTTACATTGCTTTCTACAACATTACGACGGTTTCAAGCGCTTTCACATTAGATATCACAGTTCCCAACTTGTAAAGGTGAAAAACACTGCATCTCACTAAGTGACATTGTTTATAGCGGTTTTACGACGGTTCATACCTTAACCTAACGTAACCTAACCTAACCTAACCTTACCTAACCTAACCCAACCCAACCCAACCTAACCTAACCTAACCTAACCTAAACTAACCTAACCCAACCTAACCTAACCTAACCTAACCTAACCTAACCCAACCCAACCCAACCCAACCTAACCTAACCTAAGCTAACCTAACCAAACCTAACCTAACCTAACTTAACCTAACCTAACGTAACCTAACCTAACCTAACCTATTCTAACGTAACCTAACCTTACCTGACCTAACCTAACCTAACGTAACCTAACCTAACCTATCATAACCTAACGTAACCTAACCTAACCTAACCTAACCTAACGTAACCTAACCTAACCTAACCTAACCTAACCCAACCTAACCCAACCCAACCCAACCCAACAACACCCAACCCAACCTAACCTAACCTAACCTTACCTAACCTAACGAAATTATCCTTACCTAACCTAACCTAACCTAACGTAACCTAACCTAACCTAACCTAACGTAACCTAACCTAACCTAACGTAACCTAACCTAACCTAACCTAACCTAACCCAACCTAACCGAACCTAACCTAACCCAACTCAACCCAACCTAACCTAACCTAACCTAACCTAACCTAACAAAACCTAACCTAACCTAACCTAACCTAACCTAACGACGTTTGCAAGCGCTTTCACATTAGATATCGCAGTTGCCGACTTGTAATGGTGAAAAACACTGCATCTCACTTAGTGACATTGTTTAATGCGGTTTTACGACGGTTCATATCTTAACCTAACCTAACATTCGTACTTGTATTGAAAAACGCTCTATTACACTGTCTCGTTCACAATTACGATATTTGCATAACCTCACAGTTTTTCACCAACTTATTGCAGTACAGAACGCTGTATCTCGCTAAATGACATTGTTCTTTAAGGTTTCACGATGCTTGCATGCGCTTTAACGAGAATATCACAATAAAGCAGTTTCGCACTTGTAACGGCACAAGACGCAGTATCTGGCTAGTTCATGCCATTTTGTGTGCTTTCCCAATATTTCACCTATCGCAGTTTCGTACTCGCAATAAAACAACACTATCTCGTTAGATGACATCGTTTTTGGTGGTTTCACGACGCTACCTAGCTCAAACTAACCGAACCTTCGCACTTCTATCGTTAGAAAACGTTTTATTCGCTACTTTACAATGTTTTCTACAAGATTACGACGGTTTCATGCGCTTTCACATTAGATATCGCAGTTCCCGACTTGTAATGGTGAAAAACACAGCATCTCACTAAGTGAAATTGTTTAATGCGGTTTTAGCGCGGTTCATATCTTAACCTAACCTAACCTTACCTAACCCGACCTAACCTAACCTACCCTAACCAAACCTTACCTAACATACCCTAACCTGACCTAACCTAACCTAACCTAACCAAACCTAACCTAACCTAACCTAACTTAACGACGTTTTCAAGCGCTTTCACATTAGATATCGCAGTTCCCGACTTGTAATGGTGAAAAAGACTGCATCTCACTAAGTGACATTGTTTAATGCGGTTTTACGACGGTTCATATCTTAACCTAACCTAACATTCACACTTGTATTAAAAACGCTCTATTACACTGTTTCGTTCACAATTAGGACATTTGCATAACCTCACAGTTTTTCACCAACTTATATCAGTACAGAACGCTGTATCTTGCTAAATGACATCGTTCTTTAAGGTTTCACGATACTTGCATGCGCTTTACCGAGAATGTCAAAACATAGCAGTTTCGCACTTATAACGGTTCAACACGCAGTATTTGGCTTGTTCATGCCGTTTTGTGTGCTTTCACATTTTACCTATCGCAGTTTCGTACTCGCAATAAAACAACACTATCTCGTTAGATGACGTCGTTTTTGGTGGTTTCACGACGCTACCTAGCTTAAACTAACATAACCTAACATAACCTTCGCACTTCTATCGTTAGAAAACGTTTTACTCGCTACTTTACATTGCTTTCTACAACATTACGACGGTTTCAAGCGCTTTCACATTAGATATCGCAGTTCCCAACTTGTAAAGGTGAAAAACACTGCATCTCACTAAGTGACATTGTTTATTGCGGTTTTACGACGGTTCATACCTTAACCTAACGTAACCTAACCTAACCTAACCCAACCTAACCTAACATAACCTAACCTAACCTAACCTAACCTAACCTAACCTAACCAAACCTAACCTAACGTAACCTAACCTAACCTAACCTAACCTAACCTAACGACGTTTGCAAGCGCTTTCACATTAGATATCGCAGTTCCCGACTTGTAATGGTGAAAAACACTGAATCTCACTAAGTGACATTGTTTAGTGCGGTTTTACGACGGTTCATATCTTAACCTAACCTAACATTCGTACTTGTATTGAAAAACTCTCTATTACACTGTTTCGTTCACATTTACGATATTTGCATAACCTCACAGTTTTTCACCAACTTATTGCAGTACAGAACGCTGTATCTCGCTAAATGACATTGTTCTTTAAGGTTTCACGATGCTTGCATGCGCTTTAACGAGAATATCACAATATAGCAGTTTCGCACTTGTAACGGTAGAACACGCAGTATTTGGCTTGTTCATGCCGTTTTGTGTGCTTTCACAACATTTCACCTATCGCAGTTTAATACTCGCTATAAAACAACACTATCTTGTTAGATGACGTCGTTTTTGGTAGTTTCACGACGCTACCTAGCTTAAACTAACCTAACCTAACCTAACCTTCGCACTTCTATCGTTAGAAAACGTTTTACTCGCCACTTTACAATGTTTTCTACAAGATTACGACGGTTTCATGCGCTTTCACATTAGATATCGTAGTTCCCGACTTGTAATGTTGAAAAACACTACATCTCACTAAGTGACATTGTTTAATGCGGTTTTACGACGGTTCATACCTTAACCTAACGTAACCTAACCTAACCTAACCTTACCTAACCTAACCCAACCCAACCCAACCTAACCTAACCTAACCTAACCTAAACTAACCTAACCCAACCTAACCTAACCTAACCTAACCTAACCTAACCCAACCCAACCCAACCCAACCTAACCTAACCTAAGCTAACCTAACCAAACCTAACCTAACCTAACTTAACCTAACCTAACGTAACCTAACCTAACCTAACCTATTCTAACGTAACCTAACCTTACCTGACCTAACCTAACCTAACGTAACCTAACCTAACCTAACATAACCTAACGTAACCTAACCTAACCTAACCTAACGTAACCTAACCTAACCTAACCCAACCTAACCCAACCCAACCCAACCCAACAACACCCAACCCAACCTAACCTAACCTAACCTTACCTAACCTAACCAAATTATCCTTACCTAACCTAACCTAACCTAACGTAACCTAACCTAACCTAACCTAACCTAACCCAACCTAACCTAACCTAACCTAACCTAACCCAACTCAACCCAACCTAACCTAATCTAACCTAACCTAACCTAACCTAACAAAACCTAACCTAACCTAACCTAACCTAACGACGTTTGCAAGCGCTTTCACATTAGATATCGCAGTTCCCGACTTGTTGTGGTGAAAAACACTGCATCTCACTAAGTGACATTGTTTAATGCGGTTTTACGACGGTTCATATCTTAACCTAACCTAACATTCGTACTTGTATTGAAAAACGCTCTATTACACTGTTTCGTTCACAATTACGATATTTGCATTATCTCAACGTTGTGCACCAACTTATTGCAGTACAGAACGCTGTATCTCGCTAAATGACATTGTTCTTTAGGGTTTCACGATGCTTGCATGCGCTTTAACGAGAATATCACAATATAGCAGTTTCGCACTTGTAACGGTAGAACACGCAGTATTTGGCTTGTTCATGCCGTTTTGTGTGCATTCACATTTCACCTATCGCAGTTTAATACTCGCAATAAAACAACACTATCTCGTTAGATGACGTCGTTTTTGGTGGTTTCACGACGCTACCTAGCTTAAACTAACATAACTCAACCTAACATAGCCTTCGCACTTCTATCGTTAGAAAACGTTTTACTCGCTACTTTACATTGCTTTCTGGAACATTACGACGGTTTCAAGCGCTTTCACATTAGATATCGCAGTTCCCAACTTGTAAAGGTGAAAAACACTGCATCTCACTAAGTGACATTGTTTAATGCGGTTTTACGACGGTTCATACCTTAACCTAACGTAACCTAACCTAACCTAACCCAACCTAACCTAACATAACCTAACCTAACCTAACCTAACCAAACCTAACCTAACGTAACCTAACCTAACCTAACCTAACCTAACGACGTTTGCAAGCGCTTTCACATTAGATATCGCAGTTGCCGACTTGTAATGGTGAAAAACACTGCATCTCACTTAGTGACATTGTTTAATGCGGTTTTACGACGGTTCATATCTTAACCTAACCTAACATTCGTACTTGTATTGAAAAACGCTCTATTACACTGTCTCGTTCACAATTACGATATTTGCATAACCTCACAGTTTTTCACCAACTTATTGCAGTACAGAACGCTGTATCTCGCTAAATGACATTGTTCTTTAAGGTTTCACGATGCTTGCATGCGCTTTAACGAGAATATCACAATAAAGCAGTTTCGCACTTGTAACGGCACAAGACGCAGTATCTGGCTAGTTCATGCCATTTTGTGTGCTTTCCCAATATTTCACCTATCGCAGTTTCGTACTCGCAATAAAACAACACTATCTCGTTAGATGACATCGTTTTTGGTGGTTTCACGACGCTACCTAGCTCAAACTAACCGAACCTTCGCACTTCTATCGTTAGAAAACGTTTTATTCGCTACTTTACAATGTTTTCTACAAGATTACGACGGTTTCATGCGCTTTCATATTAGATATCGCAGTTCCCGACTTGTAATGGTGAAAAACACAGCATCTCACTAAGTGAAATTGTTTAATGCGGTTTTAGCGCGGTTCATATCTTAACCTAACCTAACCTTACCTAACCCGACCTAACCTAACCTACCCTAACCAAACCTTACCTAACATACCCTAACCTGACCTAACCTAACCTAACCTAACCAAACCTAACCTAACCTAACTTAACGACGTTTTCAAGCGCTTTCACATTAGATATCGCAGTTCCCGACTTGTAATGGTGAAAAACACTGCATCTCACTAAGTGACATTGTTTAATGCGGTTTTACGACGGTTCATATCTTAACCTAACCTAACATTCGCACTTGTATTAAAAACGCTCTATTACACTGTTTCGTTCACAATTAGGATATTTGCATAACCTCACAGTTTTTCACCAACGTATATCAGTACAGAACGCTGTATCTTGCTAAATGACATCGTTCTTTAAGGTTTCACTATACTTGCATGCGCTTTACCGAGAATGTCAAAACATAGCAGTTTCGCACTTATAACGGTACAACACGCAGTATTTGGCTTGTTCATGCCGTTTTGTGTGCTTTCACATTTTACCTATCGCAGTTTCGTACTCGCAATAAAACAACACTATCTCGTTAGATGACGTCGTTTTTGGTGGTTTCACGACGCTACCTAGCTTAAACTAACATAACCTAACATAACCTTCGCACTTCTATCGTTAGAAAACGTTTTACTCGCTACTTTACATTGCTTTCTACAACATTACGACGGTTTCAAGCGCTTTCACATTAGATATCGCAGTTCCCAACTTGTAAAGGTGAAAAACACTGCATCTCACTAAGTGACATTGTTTATTGCGGTTTTACGACGGTTCATACCTTAACCTAACGTAACCTAACCTAACCTAACCCAACCTAACCTAACATAACCTAACCTAACCTTACCTAACCTAACCTAACCAAACCTAACCTAACGTAACCTAACCTAACCTAACCTAACCTAACGACGTTTGCAAGCGCTTTCACATTAGATATCGCAGTTCCCGACTTGTAATGGTGAAAAACACTGCATCTCACTAAGTGACATTGTTTAGTGCGGTTTTACGACGGTTCATATCTTAACCTAACCTAACATTCGTACTTGTATTGAAAAACTCTCTATTACACTGTTTCGTTCACATTTACGATATTTGCATAACCTCACAGTTTTTCACCAACTTATTGCAGTACAGAACGCTGTATCTCGCTAAATGACATTGTTCTTTAAGGTTTCACGATGCTTGCATGCGCTTTAACGAGAATATCACAATATAGCAGTTTCGCACTTGTAACGGTAGAACACGCAGTATTTGGCTTGTTCATGCCGTTTTGTGTGCTTTCACAACATTTCACCTATCGCAGTTTAATACTCGCTATAAAACAACACTATCTTGTTAGATGACGTCAGTTTTGGTAGTTTCACGACGCTACCTAGCTTAAACTAACCTAACCTAACCTAACCTTCGCACTTCTATCGTTAGAAAACGTTTTACTCGCCACTTTACAATGTTTTCTACAAGATTACGACGGTTTCATGCGCTTTCACATTAGGTATCGTAGTTCCCGACTTGTAATGTTGAAAAACACTACATCTCACTAAGTGACATTGTTTAATGCGGTTTTACGACAGTTGATATGTCAACCTAACCTAACATTCGCACTTGTATCTAAAGACGCTCAATTACACTGTTTCGTTCACAATTACGATATTTGCTTGACCTCACAGTTTCTCACCAACCTTTTACAGTACAGAACGCTGTATCTCGCTAAAGGACATCGTTCTTTAAGGTTTCACGATACTTGCATGCGCTTTACCGAGAATGTCACAACATAGCAGTTTCGCACTTTGAATTGAATTGAAATTTATTCCGCAACAACAAAATACATGTTACGAGGAGGGCAGGTAAAAGCTGTGAGAACAGCTTGAGAAGCCCTGACCCCCTAGTACACAGGGTAGCACAGAAAGACGTGCGGCTAAGGACAACCAAAATAAAAGTGTTTCACAATGTGCACTAAAAAAAGAAACAATGAAAGATTACAATGAAAGATCACCGAGGTAGTCGCTAGATCACATTATTATATAAACACTAATCGCAATTTTTTGGGTGATATGCTAGATATATCAATGTTATGTTCCCTAATTATGCGGTTTAGAAGTGCAGGCAGTTGAAACTTTAACATTTGATTACCGTATTTCGTTCTACATTTTGATATGTGCCACACTTCAGGTTGACGTACATTATAAGCAGGAAAATTTTTCTCTAACCTGGCTATTCTAGCAATCGTATCATTATTTTTCAATAAACCGAACTTATATAAACGGCTTAGTTTATAATCATATTGTGAGCGCTGATTGTGTTGCTTATCATTTTCACTTTCACCTGCGCATACAAAGCACCGTGATCATCATCATCGTAGCGGCTCGCTGCTTGTTCGGTTGCTGGCTCGCGCGTCTGGGTTGACAATAAAACGGTCGCTCCTTCGTACCTGACGTCGTCTCACAAGTGGTGGAGCGTGCTGTGATTCCCAAGTCCTCGTGCACTACCGGTCACCCCTGGAGCTCCGATCAGGTCGACGGCTGTGCTTGCCAACAGTGATGGCGCAAAACGACCCACCCCCTACCGCCTTCTTCGCACCACCCGCTCAGCCTGCTGGGCCTCACCACACCGTGAGTACCTCGCAACGAGACCCTCCAGTGTTTTCTGGCCTTCGCGGTGAGGACGTAGAAGAATGGCTGGACAGTTACGACCGTACCAGTGCTTGCAATTACTGGGATGAGGCACATAAGCTGCGCTATGTACCCTTTTATCTGAAGGAGGTTGCTAAGACGTGGTATCATAACCACGAACGCGACTTTCCTGATTGGTCAGCATTCACGGTGCAGCTGCGTCAAATATTCGGCACTTCTACAGGACGCTCTGAGGTAGCTAAACAGAAGCTCGCTACCCGCATCCAGGGGCCTGACGAATCGTACACATCGTACATTGAAGACGTTCTGGCCCTCTGCCGCCGCGCCCAAAAGGACATGCCGGAGGCCGATCGTATTCGGCAAGTAATGAAAGGCATCAACTCCGTCGCCTTTAATGCTCTTGTCATGCAGAGCCCGACAACAGTTCAGGACATTATTACCACCTGCCAGCGCCTGGACGCACTTTACTCAATGCGCCTTCCACACGCCTCCTATGACACTCGTCTTACTGGCGAGCATGAGCTGCGAGCTCTAATTCGCACCATAGTGAGAGAGGAACTTCACAGCCTTGTTCCTGCCAGCGCACCGACTTCACCTGCCCGCTCACCCCCTCCTAACCTGCGGGAAATTATAAAGGACGAATTGGCGTCGATGACGAGCGTCGCACGTGCCCCGCCGCCTGTGCCCTTACATGTGCCTACGTATGCCGAAGTCGTGTCACGGCCTCCTCCACCTACTCCACCTGTAACTACGGACGTCGTATACGACCATTTGGCTGCGATGGCAGCCAAGGCACCGCCTACAACACGACAACAGAGCCACAACTACTGCCAGAGGGGTCCACTGTTGCCAGCCTTATCGACATAGCACCGGTATGTGTCGTCACTGTATCGTCTCCGCCGTCAGTCGCTAAGTGTACGCCACCAGGAGGCTCATCTAATGCGCTTAAAGCCACTTTGAGTCCATATCTCACTCCAACGCAAACTAATGACTTAATGGCCCTTTTAACAAAACACAAGACTTGTTTTGACGTTTGTTCGGATGGCTTAGGTCAAACTACGGTGACCTCTCATCACATCGCCACAGACGGTTCTCGTATTATCCGCCGTCGCCCTTACCGCGTGTCGTCTTCAGAACGCAAGGTCATCGAGGAACAAGTCAATGACATGCTCGCACGCAACGTTATCAGACCTTCCACAAGCCCTTGGTCTTCTCCTGTTGTCCTAGTTAAGAAAAGGGACGGATCAGTGCGATTTTGCGTTGATTACAGGGCACTAAACAAAATTACGCGCAAGGATGTATATCCTATGCCTCGAATTGACGATGCACTTGACACCTTACAGGGTGCAGAATATTTCTCAAGTCTCGACCTACGATCTGGGTATTGGCAGATCCCGATGCATGAGTCTGATAAAGAGAAGACAGCGTTTGCTACTCCTGATGGTCTCTTCGAATTCAATGTGATGCCTTTTGGGCTCTGCAATGCCCCAGCCACATTTGAGCGGATGATCGATACGGTGCTGCGTGGCCTAAAATGGAAGACCTGTCTTTGTTACCTGGATGACATCGTCATCTTTTCATCCAGCTTCTCGCAACACCTAGAACGTCTAGACGAGGTGCTCACATGTCTAGCCAAAGCCGGTCTCCAGCTAAATACCAAGAAGTGTCGGTTTGCGAGCCGCAGCATCAAAGTGTTAGGCCACGTTGTCAGCAAGCTTGGCATCGAACCTGATCCCGACAAAGTGGCCGCTGTGCTGCACTTTCCTAAGCCCACCACGCTCAAAGACCTTCGCAGCTTCCTCGGCTTAGCCTCTTACTTCCGCCGTTTTGTCCGTGATTTTGCCACTATCGCGGCTCCTCTTCACAAACTCCTGACCACAAGTGCATCATTTCTTTGGACAGATGACTGTGAAGCTGCTTTCCAGACCCTGAAGCGATGCCTCACGTCAGGGCCAGTTCTTCGCCATTTTGATCCCACAGCCCCTACTATATTACACACTGACGCAAGTGGGCACGGAATCGGCGCTGTTCTGCTGCAGCGTGACCAGGCTTCACAAGAGCAAGTCGTGGCTTACGCGAGCCGTACTCTCTCCCCAGCGGAACGCAATTACAGCATCACTGAACAGGAATGTCTCGCTATCGTATGGTCCGTGCAAAAATTTCGCCCCTATTTGTATGGCCGCCGCTTCACGATCGTCACGGATCATCATGCGCTCTGTTGGTTGTCATCATTAAAAAACTTGTCAGTACGCCTCGGTCGTTGGGTGCTCCGACTGCAGGAGTATGACTACAGTGTCACATACCGGTCGGGCCGCAAACACCAAGATGCCGACGCTTTGTCACGCTGTCCGCTGTTGCAAAATCATGACGCATCTACCTGCTGCGCAGCACCTCCCAGCCAAGAGACCACGCAGATGACCAGTCTTAGTCCCATCGAGCCCACTGCACCGGATGACTTCCTTCAATCCGCAGACCTCACCTCGCTCCAACGTGCAGACACATACTGCCGTACAATCATCGATCGGCTCACCGGCTCATCTCGTGCTCCCAACAGCCGCTTGCGACGACAACTCACGCGTTTCAAACTTCATGACGGAACGCTACTTCGACAAACTTACCATCCTCTCGGTAGCCGATGGGTCCCGGTCATACCTCGCTCACTTCGACTCCAAGTCTTAGAAGCCTTTCATGACGACCCGACGGCTGGCCACTTGGGTTTTCATAAAACCTACGATCGCATTAAGACTCGCTGCTTCTGGCCTGGCCTCTCCACTAGTGTTTCCAGGTACGTCACTTCCTGTTCATCATGTCAGCACCGAAAACGTTCGACATCTCTTCCCGCCGGCCCTCTACAGCCTCTCCCGTGCCCATCCGCTCCCTTCGAGTTCGTCGGCATAGACTTATACGGACCCCTTCCGCTTACCGCCGCCGGTCACCGCTGGATTGTTACTGCCGTAGACCATCTTACTCGCTACGCTGAGACGGCAGCTCTTCCTACTGGAGCTGCCAGCGAAGTAGCCGACTTTGTTCTGCGTGCCATTATCCTGCGCCACGGCGCCCCTCGTGTTCTCCTGAGTGACCGTGGCAAGACATTTCTTTCTCGTGTGCTCGCTGAAGTCTTACAGGCCTCTGACACAATCCATAAGACCACCTCGGCATATCATCCGCAAACCAATGGTCTTACTGAGCGTTTTCATAGAACCTTGTCAGACATGATCTCTATGTATGTCCAACCCGATCACAAGAACTGGGACACAATACTACCTTTCGTCACGTTTGCCTATAACACTGCCATACAACGCACTACAAGTTACAGCCCGTTTTTTCTTGTGTATGGCCGTGCACCATCTTTTGTTCTAGACACCAGCTTTTTGTCCACGCCTTCTGTCCCATCTGCGTCCCTTCCGGAAGAATTCGCTGCCCGTGTCAACCACTGCCGCACAATCGCCCGCGCCAACACCTCTACCATTCAGGCCCAGCGAAAAGTTCGTTGTGATGCGACACGTCGAGTTGTGTCATTCTACCCAGGCGACGAAGTGCTCCTCTGGACACCTGTTCGCACACCCGGCCTCTGTGAAAAATTCATTCACAGATACCTGGGTCCTTACACCGTGCTTGAACGAACATCGGCCGTAAATTATCGCGTCGCGCCGGTTACTTCGGCTTCTGATCGCCGTCGTCGCGGGACCGAGATCGTCCATGTGTCTCGCCTGAAACCTTATATCCAGCGCTCATACACTTACTAAATGAACGTCTTGCAGACCGCTTTCGTGTAGGGGGGAAATAGTGTGAGCGCTGATTGTGTTGCTTATCATTTTCACTTTCACCTGCGCATACAAAGCACCGTGATCATCATCATCGTAGCGGCTCGCTGCTTGTTCGGTTGCTGGCTCGCGCGTCTGGGTTGACAATAAAACGGTCGCTCCTTCGTACCTGACGTCGTCTCACAATATATTGATGCAACCTGAATGATGTAGTGTTTTTTAAACAATTCTGCTGTGTGGCTGCGATGTGGTAATTTAGAGGCAAGACGCAAAGCTTTCTTTTGCAAGATGGTAAGTTTGCAAACGTTTACAGTTGTCGTTGTGGACCATACAAGAAAGGCATAATTCAATAATGAAGAAAACAACGAGTTATATATGAGCATGTTTACAGAAACAGGAAAATAGTAGCAATGACGGCGCATGACGCCGATTATACGAGATAGTTTAGTAATAATATGGTTCACGTGATCATCCCATGTCATGTTTTGTGAAAAGTACACGCCTAATGATTTAAAACTTTTGACGACTTCAATTTCTAAATTATTTAACGAAATGATGGGAAACTGAACTTGCGTGTGGCGGGGGTGAAATAAAACAGCTTTTGTTTTTTTTATGTTTAGTTTTAGAGAGTTTTCTTGGGCCCATGTGTTAATTTTAGACAGTGCGTTATTCGCTCGGCTACCTAGATCGCTGCTACATCTGCTTGAAAAAAACAAACTTGTGTCGTCAGCATATATAATGTAATGGGCAGATTCATCAATACGAACTATCTCATTAACGTAAAGTATAAAGAGAAACGGTCCCAAAATGCTTCCCTGCGGGACGCCTGTTTTAATGGATTTTGTTGCGGAATGTTTGCCTTGAATTACGACGAATTGAGTTCGGTGTTGCAAGTATGAAGTGATTAATTTGTGTGCAACGCCTCTTATACCGTAATGGTCCAACTTTTGTAGGAGAATTTTATGATTAATGAGGTCAAAGGCTTTTGAGAAATCAAGAAAAAGACCGAGTACCATATTTCGGGATTCAAAATTCTCTAGAATGTATTCTTTTTGTGCCAGTAGCGCGAGCTCAGTAGATTTATTTTTCCGGAAGCCATACTGCGTTGAAGTAATCAAGTTGAACTTGTCAGTAAAAGAGTTCAAACGTTTCAAAATTATTTTTTCCAGACCCTTAGAGAATACAGGTAGAATCGATATAGGGCGGTAGTTGGACATGTCATTTCTGGGACCCTTTTTATAGATAACTGTCACTTTTGCTATCTGCATGTTTCGCGGGAAATGTCCTGTGGACAAACATATGTTAAAAATGTAGGCAAGACAGGGTGCTAGTATGTCAATAACATACTTAACAGGTTTCATCTGAATATTGTCCGCGTCAGTGGCTTTGCTATTACTGAGTGTCAAAAATGTCGCTACTAATTCACTCTCTGAAATTGGTTCTAGAAATATTGTTTGGTTATTTCGAATATTCATATATTTTAAAGAAGTACTCCTGGTTGTAGGGCCGCCAACTGACAAAAAGAAGTCGTTAAATGCATCAGCTAAATCAGGCCCTTGAATTTCTGTACCATCTTTCACAATTTTGGTTAATTCCTCCGGTGGATTATTAAGCGTACTGTTAATTGCCTTCCAAACGTTTTCTGTACGCCCTTGCGTTGAGTTAAACAGGTTCGAATAATATAGTTTCTTTTCATCACGAAGGCGTTTGGTGACAAAGTTTCGGTGCTTTTTAAATGCTTTGAGGGCTTCAGGGGACTTACTCACAATAAATGCCTTGAACAATTGGTCCCGCTTTCTTATAAGCTTAAGGCATTCTTTATTTACCCAAGGTTTCCGACTTTTTTTAAATGTTTTAAATGACTTTAGGGGAAAACATTGAAGGTATATTTCGGTGAACTTGTTCATAAATAAATCGTATGCCAAATTGGCGGCACTCGCTGCGAACACATTGCTCCAGTCGGTTCTGCCTAAGCGCTCTCTAAAGAGGGTTAGTGTTTCAGGATTTATAAGTCTATAGGAAAATTCTGCACGCACTTGTTTGGGTACGTTATTGAGTTGGTTAACAGACATAAATATAGGCATGTGGTCACTAATATTGTGAATCAAAGTGCCAGCCGTAACAAGGGAAGTATCAAAGTTTGTTATAAAAAGATCTAAGAGTGTTGATGACTGTGAAGTGATTCGCGTAGGAGCCGTTATAACATTTTGACAATAATGCGAGCTTAACATTGATTCAAGTTCTAATTTAACACTGCTCTCAGCTAACATGTTGATGTTGAGGTCACCACCTAAAATCAAGGCATATTTTTTTTCACTCACAAATTCTAACAGTGAGTCTAAAAAAGAAAAAAACAAACGGACATTATTTGATGGAGGGCGGTAACATACACAAAACACTGATGTACCACATCTAACAGTGAGTATTTCATATAGAGGAGAAATGCAGGAGAATTCAGACATCAATTCACAGTCTATTTTACTTGAGATTAGCATAGCTACGCCACCACCCCTTTTGCCTGTGCGGTTCATGTAGTATGATTTATAAGTTGGAAACGTAAATACATCATCTTCCGAAGCAAACCACGTTTCCGAAAACATCACAACGTCAAAATTTACTTGTGCTTCACTAAAAAAATATTCGAGCTCATCCTGTTTATTCTTTCCCGATCTAAGGTTGAAATGAACGCAACTGAGGCTTTTTTCACAACAAGTGTCATACAAGTTTTTAAGATTAATAAGGTCTATAGGTGCGGTTAAGGGAAACATGTTAAGACGAGTATCAAAAGAATATCAGGAAGTAAACAATGCAATGCGGGGTAACAGTATCACAGCTTATCAAGGTCACCCAAACGACGAATGACAACCGCGCTATCACCCTCTCTTTTCCTAACGAGAATCTTGCCGTTGCAGTGCCATGAAAAACGATAGCCATTGTTCTGTGCCCAGTCTTTTGCGTTGCGCAGCAGCTCTCTGTTTTGCTGGGTCATGTTTTCAGTGATCGAAACATTCGAAGCATCTCTTACGGCTTTCCGCCTTCCTAGCCACTTATCACGAATTGATTGCTGGGCAAATCGAACTATAATTCCGGGTGTTTTGTTTGGCTTTGCCGGAAGTCTGTGGATAGCGGCGATGTCATTCCCAGTCAGCTCTGGCAGGTTAGCAATCTTGGCCACATCATTCAACTTACACAGCAAATTCTCGTCTGGCGTAACCCGGATGCCGTGAACTTCTATGTTTAGTCTCCGACTACGAAACTCGAGATCATTCACCGTAGCTTTTAGTTGTTGAATATCACTTGAGGTGCAGTCCGCCTCTAATTTCCCAACGCGTCTGTTTAAGCTACTAATGTCCTTTTCCTGCTTAGCTTGACAGTTCAAGATGTCATCGTACTTTTGTGACAACAGCTGGATTGAGACCTTAATCTCACCAACCTGAGCCGGCAGCCCTGCTAAAGCATCAAGCCTCCTAGTTATATCTGCCAGGCAAATGGTTAACTCAGAGTCCACGCTAGTTTTCTCCCCACTTTTCGCTTTAGATGAACGGCAAGCAGCACATCGCCATGCCCTGCGACCGCTCTCTCCTTTAGTCTTAAATGTCGTCTCCGACCAGCCAGAACAACTGCCAACATGGTAAGAGGACTCACATTCGTTGCACTTCAGGACACGCCCATCACAGGGGAGGGGCTCATCACAAGACTGGCACGTGCTTGTCATGGTACGTTGTCCAGGCATTCACAGTAGCACTCAGTTCGCACTCAATTCGGGAGCATTCAATTAGGAAAAAGGCACATTATGCACAGAGAACTCAGCAAAGCACTGAAACACGGTGGCAACGGCGGTGGCGGTAAGGCGGTATTGAGAAATAAGCGAATTTACCAACCTGGGTAAGCAAAAAGAGCTGATTAGGCGAACGTCCTTTCACCGCCGCCGCCGCCACCCGTGTGTCCAGGTACGATGTCGACGCCGGAAACACGTAAACACTTCCGCAGGCTCAGTGACGTCAAGATGTGATTCCGTAGCCACGGCAACCGTTTTCAGGTAGTCTAATAAATGGAGGAAATTTGAACGTTGTAAAGGAGCGCCGCTTTGATAAATGGCTCCAGCGCAACGATTCCAACAAGGCAGGAACCCTAAAGCACCGGCCGCCGAAATGCAGGACACCAACCTGGGTAAGCAAAAAGAGCTGATTAGGCGAACGTCCTTTCACCGCCGCCGCCGCCACCCGTGTGTCCAGGTACGATGTCGACGCCGGAAACACGTAAACACTTCCGCAGGCTCAGTGACGTCAAGATGTGATTCCGTAGCCACGGCAACCGTTTTCAGGTAGTCTGGGTAAGCAAAAAGAGCTGATTAGGCGAACGTCCTTTCACCGCCGCCGCCGCCACCCGTGTGTTGTACTGCGTGTTGTACTTGTAACGGTACAACACACAGTATTTGGCTTGTTCATGCCGTTTTGTGTGCTTTCACAACATTTTACCTATCGCATTTTCGTACTCGCATAAAACAACACTATCTCGTTAAATGACGTCGTTTTTGGTGGTTTCACGACGCTACCTAGCTTAAACTAACATAACTCAACCTAACATAACCTTCGCACTTCTATCGTTAGAAAACGTTTTACTCGTAACTTTACAATGTTTTCTACAAGATTACGACGGTTTCATGCGCTTTCACATTAGATATCGCAGTTCCCAACTTGTAAAGGTGAAAAACACTGCATCTCACTAAGTGACATTGTTTAATGCGGTTTTACGACGGTTCATACCTTAACCTAACGTAACCTAACCTAACCTAACCTAACCTTACCTAACCTAACCTAACCTAACCTAACCTTACCTAACCTAACCTAACCTAACCTAACCCAACCCAACCCAACCTAACCTAACCTAACCTAACCTAAACTAACCTAACCTAACCCAACCTAACCTAACCTAACCTAACCTAACCCACCCTAACCCAACCCAACCCAACCTAACCTAACCTAAGCTAACCTAACCTAACCTAACCAAACCTAACCTAACCTAACTTAACCTAACCTAACGTAACCTAACCTAACCTAACCTATTCTAACGTAACCTAACCTTACCTGACCTAACCTAACCTAACGTAACCTAACCTAACCTAACATAACCTAACGTAACCTAACCTAACCTAACCTAACCTAACGTAACCTAACCTAACCTAACCCAACCTAACCCAACCCAACCCAACCCAACAACACCCAACCCAACCTAACCTAACCTAACCTAACCTAACCTAACCAAATCTAACCTAACCTAACCTAACCTAACCTAACCTAACGACGGTTGCAAGCGCTTTCACATTAGATATCGCAGTTCCCCACTTTTAATGGTGAAAAACACTGCATCTCACTAATTGACATTGTTTAATGCGGTTTTACGACGGTTCATATCTTAACCTAACCTAACATTCGCACTTGTATCTAAAAACGCTCTATTACACTGTTTTGTTCACAATTACGATATTTGCATAACCTCACAGTTTTTCACCAACTTATTGCAGTACAGAACGCTGTATCTCGCTAAATGACATTGTTCTTTAAGGTTTCACGATGCTTGCATGCGCTTTAACGAGAATATCACAATATAGCAGTTTCGCACTTGTAACAGTAGAACACGCAGTATTTGGCTTGTTCATTCGGTTTTGTGTGCTTTCACAACATTTCACCTATCGCAGTTTAATACTCGCAATAAAACAATACTATCTCGTTAGATGACATCGTTTTTGGTAGTTTCACGACGCTATCTAGCTTAACCTAACCTAACCTAACCTAACCTTCGCACTTCTATCGTTAGAAAATGTTTTATTCGCAACTTTACAATGTTTTCTACAAGATTACGACGGTTTCATGCGCTTTCACATTAGATATCGTAGTTCCCGACTTGTAATGTTGAAAAACACTACATCTCACTAAGTGAGATTGTTTATTGCGGTTTTACGACGGTTGATATGTCAACCTAACCTAACATTCGCACTTGTATCTAAAGACGCTCAATTACACTGTTTCGTTCACAATTACGATATTTGCTTGACCTCACAATTTCTCACCAACTTATTACAGTACAGAACGCTGTATCTCGCTAAATGACATCGTTCTTTAAGGTTTCACAATACTTGCATGCGCTTTACCGAGAATGTCACAACATAGCAGTTTCGCACTTGTAACGGTACAACACGCAGTATTTGGCTTGTTCATGCCGTTTTGTGTGCTTTCACAACATTTTACCTATCGCAGTTTCGTACTCGCAATAAAACAACACTATCTCGTTAGATGACGTCGTTTTTGGTGGTTTCACGACGCTACCTAGCTTAAACTAACATAACTCAACCTAACATAACCTTCTCACTTCTATCGTTAGAAAACGTTTTACTCGCTACTTTACATTGCTTTCTACAACATTACG
Source organism: Rhipicephalus microplus (assembly GCF_043290135.1). Taxonomy (NCBI): domain Eukaryota; kingdom Metazoa; phylum Arthropoda; class Arachnida; order Ixodida; family Ixodidae; genus Rhipicephalus; species Rhipicephalus microplus. Next base: position 5,161,368 of record NW_027464604.1, read on the forward strand.
ACGGTTTAAAGCGCTTTCACATTAGATATCGCAGTTCCCGACTTGTAATTGTGAAAAACACTGCATCCCACTAAGTGACATTGTTTAATGCGGTTTTACGACGGTTCATATCTTAACCTAACCTAACATTCGTACTTGTATTGAAAAACGCTCTATTACACTGTTTCGTTCACAATTACGATATTTGCATAACCTCACAGTTTTTCACCAACTTATTGCAGTACAGAACGCTGTATCTCGCTAAATGACATTGTTCTTTAAGGTTTCACGATGCTTGCATGCGCTTTAACGAGAATATCACAATATAGCAGTTTCGCACTTGTAACGGTAGAACACGCAGTATTTGGCTTGTTCATGCCGTTTTGTGTGCATTCACAACATTTCACCTATCGCAGTTTAATACTCGCAATAAAACAACACTATCTCGTTAGATGACGTCGTTTTTGGTAGTTTCACGACGCTACCTAGCTTAAAGTAACCTAACCTAACCTAACCTTCGCACTTCTATCGTTAGAAAACGTTTTACTCGCAACTTTACAATGTTTTCTACAAGATTACGACGGTTTCATGCGCTTTCACATTAGATATCGCAGTTCCCAACTTGTAAAGGTGAAAAACACTGCATCTCACTAAGTGACATTGTTTAATGCGGTTTTACGACGGTTCATACCTTAACCTAACGTAACCTAACCTAATCTAACCTAACCTTACCTAACCTAACCTAACCTAACCTAACCCAACCCAACCCAACCTAACCTAACCTAACCTAACCTAAACTAACCTAACCTAACCCAACCTAACCTAACCTAACCTAACCCAACCTAATCCAACCCAACCCAACCTAACCTAACCTAAGCTAACCTAACCTAACCTAACCAAACCTAACCTAACCTAACTTAACCTAACCTAACGTAACCTAACCTAACCTAACCTATTCTAACGTAACCTAACCTTACCTGACCTAACCTAACCTAACGTAACCTAACCTAACCTAACATAACCTAACGTAACCTAACGTAACCTAACCTAACCTAACCTAACCTAACCCAACCTAACCTAACCCAACCTAACCCAACCCAACCCAACCCAACAACACCCAACCCAACCTAACCTAACGTAACCTAACCTTACCTAACCTAACCAAATTATCCTTACCTAACCTAACCTAACCTAACGACGGTTGCAAGCGCTTTCACATTAGATATCGCAGTTCCCCACTTTTAATGGTGAAAAACACTGCATCTCACTAATTGACATTGTTTAATGCGGTTTTACGACGGTTCATATCTTAACCTAACCTAACATTCGCACTTGTATCTAAAAACGCTCTATTACACTGTTTTGTTCACAATTACGATATTTGCATAACCTCACAGTTTTTCACCAACTTATTGCAGTACAGAACGCTGTATCTCGCTAAATGACATTGTTCTTTAAGGTTTCACGATGCTTGCATGCGCTTTAACGAGAATATCACAATATAGCAGTTCCGCACTTGTAACAGTAGAACACGCAGTATTTGGCTTGTTCATTCCGTTTTGTGTGCTTTCACAACATTTCACCTATCGCAGTTTAATACTCGCAATAAAACAACACTATCTCGTTAGATGACGTCGTTTTTGGTAGTTTCACGACGCTACCTAGCTTAACCTAACCTAACCTAACCTAACCTTCGCACTTCTATCGTTAGAAAACGTTTTATTCGCAACTTTACAATGTTTTCTACAAGATTACGACGGTTTCATGCGCTTTCACATTAGATATTGTAGTTCCCGACTTGTAATGTTGGAAAACACTACATCTCACTAAGTGACATTGTTTAATGCGGTTTTACGACGGTTGATATCTCAACCTAACCTAACATTCGCACTTGTATCTAAATACGCTCAATTACACTGTTTCGTTCACAATTACGATATTTGCTTGACCTCACAGTTTCTCACCAACTTATTACAGTACAGAACGCTGTATCTCGCTAAATGACATCGTTCTTTAAGGTTTCACGATACTTGCATGCGCTTTAACGAGAATATCACATTAAAGCAGTTTCGCACTTGTAACGGCACAAGACGCAGTATCTGGCTAGTTCATGCCATTTTGTGTGCTTTCCCAATATTTTACCTATCACAGTTTCGTACTCGCAATAAAACAACACTATCTCGTTAGATGACATCGTTTTTGGTGGTTTCACGACGCTACCTAGCTCAAACTAACCGAACCTTCGCACTTCTATCGTTAGAAAACGTTTTATTCGCTACTTTACAATGTTTTCTACAAGATTACGACGGTTTCATGCGCTTTCACATTAGATATCGCAGTTCCCGACTTGTAATGGTGAAAAGCACAGCATCTCACTAAGTGACATTGTTTAATGCGGTTTTGGCGCGGTTCATATCTTAACCTAACCTAACCTTACCTAACCCAACCTAACCTAACCTAACCTAACCAAACCTTACCTAACATCCCTAACCTAACCTAACCTAACCTAACCTAACCTAACGTAACCTAACCTAACCTAACCTAACCTAACCTAACGACGTTTGCAAGCGCTTTCACATTAGATATCGCAGTTCCCGACTTGTAATGGTGAAAAACACTGCATCTCACTAAGTGACATTGTTTGATGCGGTTTTACGACGGTTCATATCTTAACCTAACCTAACATTCGCACTTGTATTAAAAAACGCTCTATTACACTGTTTCGTTCACAATTAGGATATTTGCATAACCTCACAGTTTCTCACCAACCTATTACAGTACAGAACGCTGTATCTCGCTAAATGACATCGTTCTTTAAGGTTTCACGAAACTTGCATGCGCTTTACCGAGAATGTCACAACATAGCAGTTTCGCACTTGTAACGGTACAACACGCAGTATTTGGCTTGTTCATGCCGTTTTGTGTGCTTTCACAACATTTTACCTACCGCAGTTTCGTACTCGCAATAAAACAACACTATCTCGTTAAATGACGTCGTTTTCGGTGGTTTCACGACGCTACCTAGCTTAAACTAACATAACTCAACCTAACATAACCTTCGCACTTCTATCGTTAGAAAACGTTTTACTCGCTACTTTACATTGCTTTCTACAACATTACGACGGTTTCAAGCGCTTTCACATTAGATATCGCAGTTCCCAACTTGTAAAGGTGAAAAACACTGCATCTCACTAAGTGACATTGTTTAATGCGGTTTTGGCGCGGTTCATATCTTAACCTAACCTAACCTAACCTAACCCAACCTAACCTAACATAACCTAACCTAACCTAACCAAACCTAACCTAACGTAACCTAACCTAACCTAACCTAACCTAACGACGTTTGCAAGCGCTTTCAAATTAGATATCGCAGTTCCCGACTTGTAATGGTGAAAAACACTGCATCTCACTAAGTGACATTGTTTAATGCGGTTTTACGACGGTTCATATCTTAACCTAACCTAACATTCGCACTTGTATTAAAAAACGCCCTATTACACTGTTTCGTTCACAATTAGGATATTTGCATAACCTCACAGTTTTTCACTAACTTATTGCAGTACAGAACGCTGTATCTCGCTAAATGACATCGTTCTTTAAGGTTTCACGATGCTTGCATGCGCTTTAACGAGAATATCACAACATAGCAAACTCGCACTTGTAACGGTACAACACGCAGTATTTGGCTTGTTCATGCCGTTTTGTGTGCTTTCACATTTCACCTATCGCAGTTTCGTACTCGCAATAAAACAACTTTATCTCGTTAGATGACGTTGTTTTTGGTAGTTTCACGACGCTACCTAGCTTAAACTAACATAACTCAACCTAACATGACCTTCGCACTTCTATCGTTAGAAAACGTTTTACTCGCTACTTTACATTGCTTTCTACAACATTACGACCGTTTCAAGCGCTTTCACATTAGATATCACAGTTCTCAACTTGTAAAGGTGAAAAACACTGCATCTCGCTAAGTGACATTTTTTAATGCGGTTTTACGACGGTTCATACCTTAACCTAACGTAACCTAACCTAACCTAACCTAACCTTACCTAACCTAACCTAACCTAACCTAACCCAACCCAACCCAACCTAACCTAACCTAACCTAACCTAACCTAAACTAACCTAACCCAACCTAACCTAACCTAACCTAACCCAACCTAACCCAACCCAACCCAACCTAACCTAACCTAAGCTAACCTAACCTAACCTAACCAAACCTAACCTAACCTAACTTAACCTAACCTAACGTAACCTAACCTAACCTATTCTAACGTAACCTAACCTTACCTGACCTAACCTAACCTAACGTAACCTAACCTAACCTAACATAACCTAACGTAACCTAACCTAACCTAACCTAACGTAACCTAACCCAACCTAACCCAACCCAACCCAACCCAACAACACCCAGGCCAACCTAACCTAACCTAACCTAACCTTACCTAACCTAACCAAATTATCCTTACCTAACCTAACCTAACCTAACGTAACCTAACCTAACCTAACCAAACCCAACCTAACCTAACCTAACCTAACCCAACCCAACCTAACCTAATCTAACCTAACCTAACCTAACCTAACCAAACCTAACCTAACCTAACCTAACCTAACCTAACCTAACCTAACGACGATTGCAAGCGCTTTCACATTAGATATCGCAGTTCCCCACTTTTAATGGTGAAAAACACTGCATCTCAGTAATTGAAGTTGTTTAATGCGGTTTTACGACGGTTCATATCTTAACCTAACCTAACATTCGCACTTGTATCTAAAAACGCTCTATTACACTGTTTTGTTCACAATTACGATATTTGCATAACCTCACAGTTTTTCACCAACTTATTGCAGTACAGAACGCTGTATCTCGCTAAATGGCATTGTTCTTTAAAGTTTCACGATGCTTGCATGCGCTTTACCGAGAATGTCACAACATAGCAGTTTCGCACTTGTAACGGTACAACACGCAGTATTTGGCTTGTTCATGGCGTTTTGTGTGCTTTCACAACATTTTACCTATCGCAGTTTCGTACTCGCAATAAAACAACACTATCTCGTTAGATGACGTCGTTTTTGGTGGTTTCACGACGCTACCTAGCTTAAACTAACATAACCTAACATAACCTTCGCACTTCTATCGTTAGAAAACGTTTTACTCGCTACTTTACATTGCTTTCTACAGTATTACTACGGTTTCAAGCGCTTTCCCATTAGATATCACAGTTCCCAACTTGTAAAGGTGAAAAACACTGCATCTCACTAAGTGACATTGTTTAATGCGGTTTTACGACGGTTCATACCTTAACCTAACGTAACCTAACCTAACCTAACCTAACCTTACCTAACCTAACCTAACCTAACCTAACCAACCCAACCCAACCTAACCTAACCTAACCTAAACTAACCTAACCCAACCTAACCTAACCTAACCTAACCTAACCCAACCTAACCCAACCCAACCCAACCTAACCTAACCAAAGCTAACCTAACCTAACCTAACCAAACCTAACCTAACCTAACTTAACCTAACCTAACGTAACCTAACCTAACCTAACCTATTCTAACGTAACCTAACCTAACCTGACCTAACCTAACCTAACGTAACCTAACGTAACCTAACCTAACCTAACGTAACCTAACCTAACCGAACCCAACCTAACCCAACCCAACCCAACCCAACAACACCCAACCCAACCTAACCTAACCTAACCTAACCTTACCTAACCTAACCAAATTATCCTTACCTAACCTAACCTAACCTAACGTAACGTAACCTAACCTAACCTAACGTAACCTAACCTAACCTAACCTAACCCAACCTAACCTAACCTTACCTAACCTAACCCAACTCAACCCAACCTAACCTAATCTAACCTAACCTAACCTAACCTAACCAAACCTAACCTAACCTAACCTAACCTAACCTAACCTAACCTAACCTAACGACGGTTGCAAGCGCTTTCACATTAGATATCGCAGTTCCCCACTTTTAATGGTGAAAAACACTGCATCTCACTAATTGACATTGTTTAATGCGGTTTTACGACGGTTCATATCTTAACCTAACCTAGCATTCGCACTTGTATCTAAAAACGCTCTATTACACTGTTTTGTTCACAATTACGATATTTGCATAACCTCACAGTTTTTCACCAACTTATTGCAGTACAGAACGCTGTATCTCGCTAAATGACATTGTTCTTTAAGGTTTCACGATGCTTGCATGCGCTTTATTGAGAATATCACAATATAGCAGTTTCGCACTTGTAACGGTAGAACACGCAGTATTTGGCTTGTTCATGCCGTTTTGTGAGCTTTCACAACATTTCACCTATCGCAGTTTAATACTCGCTATAAAACAACACTATCTCGTTAGATGACGTCGTTTTTGGTAGTTTCACGACGCTACCTAGCTTAAACTAACCTAACCTAACCTAACCTTCGCACTTCTATCGTTAGAAAACGTTTTACTCGCAACTTTACAATGTTTTCTACAAGATTACGACGGTTTCATGCGCTTTCACATTAGATATCGTAGTTCCCGACTTGTAATGTTGAAAAACACTACATCTCACTAAGTGACATTGTTTAATGCGGTTTTACGACGGTTGATATATCAACCTAACCTAACATTCGCACTTGTATCTAAAGACGCTCAATTACACTGTTTCGTTCACAATTACGATATTTGCTTGACCTCACAGTTTCTCACCAACTTATTACAGTACAGAACGCTGTATCTCGCTAAATGACATCGTTCTTTAAGGTTTCACGATACTTGCATGCGCTTTACCGAGAATATCACAATATAGCAGTTTCGCACTTGTAACGGTAGAACACGCAGTATTTGGCTTGTTCATGCCGTTTTGTGTGCTTTCACAACATTTCACCTATCGCAGTTTAATACTCGCAATAAAACAACACTATCTCGTTAGATGACGTCGTTTTTGGTGGTTTCACGACGCTACGTAGCTTAAACTAACATAACTCAACCTAACATAACCTTCGCACTTCTATCGTTAGAAAACGTTTTACTCGCTACTTTACATTGCTTTCTACAACATTACGACGGTTTCAAGCGCTTTCACATTAGATATCGCAGTTCCCAACTTGTAAAGGTGAAAAACACTGCATCTCACTAAGTGACATTGTTTAATGCGGTTTTACGACGGTTCATACCTTAACCTAACGTAACCTAACCTAACCTAACCCAACCTAACCTAACATAACCTAACCTAACCTAACCAAACCTAACCTAACGTAACCTAACCTAACCTAACCTAACCTAACCTAACGACGTTTGCAAGCGCTTTCACATTAGATATCGCAGTTCCCGACTTGTAATGGTGAAAAACACTGCATCTCACTAAGTGACATTGTTTAATGCGGTTTTACGACGGTTCATATCTTAACCTAACCTAACATTCGTACTTGTATTGAAAAACGCTCTATTACACTGTTTCGTTCACAATTACGATATTTGCATAACCTCACAGTTTTTCACCAACTTATTGCAGTACAGAACGCTGTATCTCGCTAAATGACATTGTTCTTTAAGGTTTCACGATGCTTGCATGCGCTTTAACGAGAATATCACATTATAGCAGTTTCGCACTTGTAACGGTACAACACGCAGTATCTGGCTTGTTCAAGCCGTTTTGTGTAATTTCACAACATTTCACCTATTGCAGTTTCGTACATGCAATAAAACAACACTATCTCGTTAGATGACGTCCTTTTTGGTGGTCTCACGACGCTACATAGCTTAAACTAACATAACTCAAGCTAACCTTCGCACTTCTATCGTTAGAAAACGTTTTACTCGCAACTTTACAATGTTTTCTACAAGATTACGACGGTTTCATGCGCTTTCACATTAGATATCGTAGTTCCCGACTTGTAATGTTGAAAAACACTACATCTCACTAAGTGACATTGTTTAATGCGGTTTTACGACGGTGTATATCTCAACCTAACCTAACATTCGCACTTGTATCTAAGTACGCTCAATTACACTGTTTCGTTCACAATTACGATATTTGCTTGACCTCACAGTTTCTCACCAACTTATTACAGTACAGAACGCTGTATCTCGCTAAATGACATCGTTCTTTAAGGTTTCATGATACTTGCATGCGCTTTAACGAGAATATCACAATAAAGCAGTTTCGCACTTGTAACGGCACAAGACGCAGTATCTGGCTAGTTCATGCCATTTTGTGTGCTTTCCCAATATTTCACCTATCGCAGTTTCGTACTCGCAATAAAACAACACTATCTCGTTAGATGACATCGTTTTTGGTTGCTTCACGACGCTACCTAGCTCAAACTAACCGAACCTTCGCACTTCTATCGTTAGAAAACGTTTTATTCGCTACTTTACAATGTTTTCTACAGGATTACGACGGTTTCATGCGCTTTCACATTAGATATCGCAGTTTCCGACTTGTAATGGTGAGAAACACAGCATCTCACTAAGTGACATCGTTTAATGCGGTTTTAGCGCGGTTCATATCTTAACCTAACCTAACCTTACCTAACCCAACCTAACCTAACCTAACCTAACCAAACCTTACCTAACATCCCTAACCTAACCTAACCTAACCTAACCTAAGCAAACCTAACCTAACCTAACCTAACGTAACCTATCCTAACCTAACCTAACCTAACGACGTTTGCAAGCGCTTTCACATTAGATATCGCAGTTCCCGACTTGTAATGGTGAAAAACACTGCATCTCACTAAGTGACATTGTTTAATGCGGTTTTACGACGGTTCATATCTTAACCTAACCTAACATTCGCACTTGCATTAAAAAACGCTCTATTACACTGTTTCGTTCACAATTAGGATATTTGCATAACCTCACAGTTTTTCACCAACTTATTGCAGTACAGAACGCTGTATCTCGCTAAATGACATCGTTCTTTAAGGTTTCACGATGCTTGCATGCGCTTTAACGAGAATATCACAACATAGCAGTTTCGCACTTGTAACGGTACAACACGCAGTATTTGGCTTGTTCATGCCGTTTTGTGTGCTTTCACAACATTTCACCTATCGCAGTTTCGTACTCGCAATAAAACAACACTATCTCGTTAGATGACGTTGTTTTTGGTAGTTTCACGACGCTACCTAGCTTAAACTAACATAACTCAACCTAACATAACCTTCGCACTTCTATCGTTAGAAAACGTTTTACTCGCTACTTTACATTGCTTTCTACAACATTACGACGGTTTCAAGCGCTTTCACATTAGATATCACAGTTCCCAACTTGTAAAGGTGAAAAACACTGCATCTCACTAAGTGACATTGTTTAATGCGGTTTTACGACGGTTCATACCTTAACCTAACGTAACCTAACCTAACCTAACCTTACCTAACCTAACCCAACCCAACCCAACCTAACCTAACCTAACCTAACCTAAACTAACCTAACCCAACCTAACCTAACCTAACCTAACCTAACCCAACCCAACCCAACCCAACCTAACCTAACCTAAGCTAACCTAACCAAACCTAACCTAACCTAACTTAACCTAACCTAACGTAACCTAACCTAACCTAACCTATTCTAACGTAACCTAACCTTACCTGACCTAACCTAACCTAACGTAACCTAACCTAACCTAACATAACCTAACGTAACCTAACCTAACCTAACCTAACCTAACGTAACCTAACCTAACCTAACCCAACCCAACCCAACCCAACAACACCCAACCCAACAACACCCAACCCAACCTAACCTAACCTAACCTTACCTAACCTAACCAAATTATCCTTACCTAACCTAACCTAACCTAACGTAACCTAACATAACCTAACCTAACGTAACCTAACCTAACCTAACGTAACCTAACCTAACCTAACCTAACCTAACCCAACCTAACCTAACCTAACCTAACCTAACCCAACTCAACCCAACCTAACCTAATCTAACCTAACCTAACCTAACCTAACCTAACAAAACCTAACCTAACCTAACCTAACCTAACCTAACGACGTTTGCAAGCGCTTTCACATTAGATATCGCAGTTCCCGACTTGTTGTGGTGAAAAACACTGCATCTCACTAAGTGACATTGTTTAATGCGGTTTTACGACGGTTCATATCTTAACCTAACCTAACATTCGTACTTGTATTGAAAAACGCTCTATTACACTGTTTCGTTCACAATTACGATATTTGCATTACCTCAACGTTGTGCACCAACTTATTGCAGTACAGAACGCTGTATCTCGCTAAATGACATTGTTCTTTAAGGTTTCACGATGCTTGCATGCGCTTTAACGAGAATATCACAATATAGCAGTTTCGCACTTGTAACGGTAGAACACGCAGTATTTGGCTTGTTCATGCCGTTTTGTGTGCATTCACATTTCACCTATCGCAGTTTAATACTCGCAATAAAACAACACTATCTCGTTAGATGACGTGGTTTTTGGTGGTTTCACGACGCTACCTAGCTTAAACTAACATAACTCAACCTAACATAACCTTCGCACTTCTATCGTTAGAAAACGTTTTACTCGCTACTTTACATTGCTTTCTGGAACATTACGACGGTTTCAAGCGCTTTCACATTAGATATCGCAGTTCCCAACTTGTAAAGGTGAAAAACACTGCATCTCACTAAGTGACATTGTTTAATGCGGTTTTACGACGGTTCATACCTTAACCTAACGTAACCTAACCTAACCTAACCCAACCTAACCTAACATAACCTAACCTAACCTAACCTAACCAAACCTAACCTAACGTAACCTAACCTAACCTAACCTAACCTAACGACGTTTGCAAGCGCTTTCACATTAGATATCGCAGTTGCCGACTTGTAATGGTGAAAAACACTGCATCTCACTTAGTGACATTGTTTAATGCGGTTTTACGACGGTTCATATCTTAACCTAACCTAACATTCGTACTTGTATTGAAAAACGCTCTATTACACTGTCTCGTTCACAATTACGATATTTGCATAACCTCACAGTTTTTCACCAACTTATTGCAGTACAGAACGCTGTATCTCGCTAAATGACATTGTTCTTTAAGGTTTCACGATGCTTGCATGCGCTTTAACGAGAATATCACAATAAAGCAGTTTCGCACTTGTAACGGCACAAGACGCAGTATCTGGCTAGTTCATGCCATTTTGTGTGCTTTCCCAATATTTCACCTATCGCAGTTTCGTACTCGCAATAAAACAACACTATCTCGTTAGATGACATCGTTTTTGGTGGTTTCACGACGCTACCTAGCTCAAACTAACCGAACCTTCGCACTTCTATCGTTAGAAAACGTTTTATTCGCTACTTTACAATGTTTTCTACAAGATTACGACGGTTTCATGCGCTTTCACATTAGATATCGCAGTTCCCGACTTGTAATGGTGAAAAACACAGCATCTCACTAAGTGAAATTGTTTAATGCGGTTTTAGCGCGGTTCATATCTTAACCTAACCTAACCTTACCTAACCCGACCTAACCTAACCTACCCTAACCAAACCTTACCTAACATACCCTAACCTGACCTAACCTAACCTAACCTAACCAAACCTAACCTAACCTAACCTAACTTAACGACGTTTTCAAGCGCTTTCACATTAGATATCGCAGTTCCCGACTTGTAATGGTGAAAAACACTGCATCTCACTAAGTGACATTGTTTAAGGCGGTTTTACGACGGTTCATATCTTAACCTAACCTAACATTCGCACTTGTATTAAAAACGCTCTATTACACTGTTTCGTTCACAATTAGGATATTTGCATAACCTCACAGTTTTTCACCAACTTATATCAGTACAGAACGCTGTATCTTGCTAAATGACATCGTTCTTTAAGGTTTCACGATACTTGCATGCGCTTTACCGAGAATGTCAAAACATAGCAGTTTCGCACTTATAACGGTACAACACGCAGTATTTGGCTTGTTCATGCCGTTTTGTGTGCTTTCACATTTTACCTATCGCAGTTTCGTACTCGCAATAAAACAACACTATCTCGTTAGATGACGTCGTTGTTGGTGGTTTCACGACGCTACCTAGCTTAAACTAACATAACCTAACATAACCTTCGCACTTCTATCGTTAGAAAACGTTTTACTCGCTACTTTACATTGCTTTCTACAACATTACGACGGTTTCAAGCGCTTTCACATTAGATATCGCAGTTCCCAACTTGTAAAGGTGAAAAACACTGCATCTCACTAAGTGACATTGTTTATTGCGGTTTTACGACGGTTCATACCTTAACCTAACGTAACCTAACCTAACCTAACCCAACCTAACCTAACATAACCTAACCTAACCTAACCTAACCTAACCTAACCAAACCTAACCTAACGTAACCTAACCTAACCTAACCTAACCTAACGACGTTTGCAAGCGCTTTCACATTAGATATCGCAGTTCCCGACTTGTAATGGTGAAAAACACTGCATCTCACTAAGTGACATTGTTTAGTGCGGTTTTACGACGGTTCATATCTTAACCTAACCTAACATTCGTACTTGTATTGAAAAACTCTCTATTACACTGTTTCGTTCACATTTACGATATTTGCATAACCTCACAGTTTTTCACCAACTTATTGCAGTACAGAACGCTGTATCTCGCTAAATGACATTGTTCTTTAAGGTTTCACGATGCTTGCATGCGCTTTAACGAGAATATCACAATATAGCAGTTTCGCACTTGTAACGGTAGAACACGCAGTATTTTGCTTGTTCATGCCGTTTTGTGTGCTTTCACAACATTTCACCTATCGCAGTTTAATACTCGCTATAAAACAACACTATCTTGTTAGATGACGTCGTTTTTGGTAGTTTCACGACGCTACCTAGCTTAAACTAACCTAACCTAACCTAACCTTCGCACTTCTATCGTTAGAAAACGTTTTACTCGCCACTTTACAATGTTTTCTACAAGATTACGACGGTTTCATGCGCTTTCACATTAGATATCGTAGTTCCCGACTTGTAATGTTGAAAAACACTACATCTCACTAAGTGACATTGTTTAATGCGGTTTCACGACAGTTGATATGTCAACCTAACCTAACATTCGCACTTGTATCTAAAGACGCTCAATTACACTGTTTCGTTCACAATTACGATACTTGCTTGACCTCACAGTTTCTCACCAACCTTTTACAGTACAGAACGCTGTATCTCGCTAAATGACATCGTTCTTTAAGGTTTCACGATACATGCATGCGCTTTACCGAGAATTCACAACATAGCAGTTTCGCACTTGTAACGGTACAACACGCAGTATTTGGCTTGTTCATGCCGTTTTGTGTGCTTTCACAACATTTCACCTATCGCAGTTTCGTACTCGCAATAAAACAACACTATCTCGTTAGATGACGTTGTTTTTGGTAGTTTCACGACGCTACCTAGCTTAAACTAACATAACTCAACCTAACATAACCTTCGCACTTCTATCGTTAGAAAACGTTTTACTCGCTACTTTACATTGCTTTCTACAACATTACGACGGTTTCAAGCGCTTTCACATTAGATATCACAGTTCCCAACTTGTAAAGGTGAAAAACACTGCATCTCACTAAGTGACATTGTTTAATGCGGTTTTACGACGGTTCATACCTTAACCTAACGTAACCTAACCTAACCTAACCTTACCTAACCTAACCCAACCCAACCCAACCTAACCTAACCTAACCTAACCTAAACTAACCTAACCCAACCTAACCTAACCTAACCTAACCTAACCCAACCCAACCCAACCCAACCTAACCTAACCTAAGCTAACCTAACCAAACCTAACCTAACCTAACTTAACCTAACCTATTCTAACGTAACCTAACCTTACCTGACCTAACCTAACCTAACGTAACCTAACCTAACCTAACATAACCTAACGTAACCTAACCTAACCTAACCTAACCTAACGTAACCTAACCTAACCTAACCCAACCCAACCCAACCCAACAACACCCAACCCAACAACACCCAACCCAACCTAACCTAACCTAACCTTACCTAACCTAACCAAATTATCCTTACCTAACCTAACCTAACCTAACGTAACCTAACCTAACCTAACGTAACCTAACCTAACCTAACGTAACCTAACCTAACCTAACCTAACCTAACCCAACCTAACCTAACCTAACCTAACCTAACCCAACTCAACCCAACCTAACCTAATCTAACCTAACCTAACCTAACCTAACAAAACCTACCCTAACCTAACCTAACCTAACCTAACGACGTTTGCAAGCGCTTTCACATTAGATATCGCATTTCCCGACTTGTTGTGGTGAAAAACACTGCATCTCACTAAGTGACATTGTTTAATGCGGTTTTACGACGGTTCATATCTTAACCTAACCTAACATTCGTACTTGTATTGAAAAACGCTCTATTACACTGTTTCGTTCACAATTACGATATTTGCATTACCTCAACGTTGTGCACCAACTTATTGCAGTACAGAACGCTGTATCTCGCTAAATGACATTGTTCTTTAAGGTTTCACGATGCTTGCATGCGCTTTAACGAGAATATCACAATATAGCAGTTTCGCACTTGTAACGGTAGAACACGCAGTATTTGGCTTGTTCATGCCGTTTTGTGTGCATTCACATTTCACCTATCGCAGTTAATTACTCGCAATAAAACAACACTATCTCGTTAGATGACGTCGTTTTTGGTGGTTTCACGACGCTACCTAGCTTAAACTAACATAACTCAACCTAACATAACCTTCGCACTTCTATCGTTAGAAAACGTTTTACTCGCTACTTTACATTGCTTTCTGGAACATTACGACGGTTTCAAGCGCTTTCACATTAGATATCGCAGTTCCCAACTTGTAAAGGTGAAAAACACTGCATCTCACTAAGTGACATTTTAATGCGGTTTTACGACGGTTCATACCTTAACCTAACGTAACCTAACCTAACCTAACCCAACCTAACCTAACATAACCTAACCTAACCTAACCTAACCAAACCTAACCTAACGTAACCTAACCTAACTTAACCTAACCTAACGACGTTTGCAAGCGCTTTCACATTAGATATCGCAGTTGCCGACTTGTAATGGTGAAAAACACTGCATCTCACTTAGTGACATTGTTTAATGCGGTTTTACGACGGTTCATATCTTAACCTAACCTAACATTCGCACTTGTATTAAAAACGCTCTATTACACTGTTTCGTTCACAATTAGGATATTTGCATAACCTCACAGTTTTTCACCAACTTATATCAGTACAGAACGCTGTATCTTGCTAAATGACATCGTTCTTTAAGGTTTCACGATACTTGCATGCGCTTTACCGAGAATGTCAAAACATAGCAGTTTCGCACTTATAACGGTACAACACGCAGTATTTGGCTTGTTCATGCCGTTTTGTGTGCTTTCACATTTTACCTATCGCAGTTTCGTACTCGCAATAAAACAACACTATCTCGTTAGATGACGTCGTTTTTGGTGGTTTCACGACGCTACCTAGCTTAAACTAACATAACCTAACATAACCTTCGCACTTCTATCGTTAGAAAACGTTTTACTCGCTACTTTACATTGCTTTCTACAACATTACGACGGTTTCAAGCGCTTTCACATTAGATATCGCAGTTCCCAACTTGTAAAGGTGAAAAACACTGCATCTCACTAAGTGACATTGTTTATTGCGGTTTTACGACGGTTCATACCTTAACCTAACGTAACCTAACCTAACCTAACCCAACCTAACCTAACCTAACCTAACCTAACCTAACCTAACCAAACCTAACCTAACCTAACCTAACCTAACCTAACCTAACCTAACCTAACGACGTTTGCAAGCGCTTTCACATTAGATATCGCAGTTCCCGACTTGTAATGGTGAAAAACACTGCATCTCACTAAGTGACATTGTTTAGTGCGGTTTTACGACGGTTCATATCTTAACCTAACCTAACATTCGTACTTGTATTGAAAAACTCTCTATTACACTGTTTCGTTCACATTTACGATATTTGCATAACCTCACAGTTTTTCACCAACTTATTGCAGTACAGAACGCTGTATCTCGCTAAATGACATTGTTCTTTAAGGTTTCACGATGCTTGCATGCGCTTTAACGAGAATATCACAATATAGCAGTTTCGCACTTGTAACGGTAGAACACGCAGTATTTGGCTTGTTCATGCCGTTTTGTGTGCTTTCACAACATTTCACCTATCGCAGTTTAATACTCGCTATAAAACAACACTATCTTGTTAGATGACGTCGTTTTTGGTAGTTTCACGACGCTACCTAGCTTAAACTAACCTAACCTAACCTAACCTTCGCACTTCTATCGTTAGAAAACGTTTTACTCGCCACTTTACAATGTTTTCTACAAGATTACGACGGTTTCATGCGCTTTCACATTAGATATCGTAGTTCCCGACTTGTAATGTTGAAAAACACTACATCTCACTAAGTGACATTGTTTAATGCGGTTTTACGACAGTTGATATGTCAACCTAACCTAACATTCGCACTTGTATCTAAAGACGCTCAATTACACTGTTTCGTTCACAATTACGATATTTGCTTGACCTCACAGTTTCTCACCAACCTTTTACAGTACAGAACGCTGTATCTCGCTAAATGACATCGTTCTTTAAGGTTTCACGATACATGCATGCGCTTTACCGAGAATTCACAACATAGCAGTTTCGCACTTGTAACGGTACAACACGCAGTATTTGGCTTGTTCATGCCGTTTTGTATGCTTTCACAACATTTTACCTATCGCAGTTTCGTACTCGCAATAAAACAACACTATCTCGTTAGATGACGTCGTTTTTGGTGGTTTCACGACGCAACCTAGCTTAAACTAACATAACTCAACCTAACATAACCTTCGCACTTCTATCGTTAGAAAACGTTTTACTCGCTACTTTACATTGCTTTCTACAACATTACGACGGTTTCAAGCGCTTTCACATTAGATATCGCAGTTCCCAACTTGTAAAGGTGAAAAACACTGCATCTCACTAAGTGACATTGTTTATTGCGGTTTTACGACGGTTCATACCTTAACCTAACGTAACCTAACCTAACCCAACCTAACCTAACATAACCTAACCTAACCTAACTAAACCTAACTTAATGTAACCTAACCTAACCTAACCTAACCTAACGACGTTTGCAAGCGCTTTCACATTAGATATCGCAGTTCCCGACTTGTAATTATGAAAAACACTGCATCTCACTAAGTGACATTGTTTAATGCGGTTTTACGACGGTTCATATCTTAACCTAACCTAACATTCGTACTTGTATTGAAAAACGCTCTATTACACTGTTTCGTTCACAATTACGATATTTGCATAACCTCACAGTTTTTCACCAACTTATTGCAGTACAGAACGCTGTATCTCGCTAAATGACATTGTTCTTTAAGGTTTCACGATGCTTGCATGCGCTTTAACGAGAATATCACAATATAGCAGTTTCGCACTTGTAACGGTAGAACACGCAGTATTTGGCTTGTTCATGCCGTTTTGTGTGCATTCACATTTCACCTAACGCAGTTTAATACTCGCAATAAAACAACACTATCTCGTTAGATGTCGTCGTTTCTGGTAGTTTCACGACACTACCTAGCTTAAACTAACCTAACCTAACCTAACCTTCGCACTTCTATCGTTAGAAAACGTTTTACTCGCAACTTTACAATGTTTTCTACAAGATTACGACGGTTTCATGCGCTTTCACATTAGATATCGCAGTTCCCAACTTGTAAAGATGAAAAACACTGCATCTCACTAAGTGACATTGTTTCATGCGGTTTTACGACGGTTCATACCTTAACCTAACGTAACCTAACCTAACCTAACCTAACCTTACCTAACCTAACCTAACCCAACCCAACCCAACCTAACCTAACCTAACCTAAACTAACCTAACCCAACCTAACCTAACCTAACCTAACCTAACCCAACCTAACCCAACCCAACCCAACCTAACCTAACCTAAGCTAACCTAACCTAACCTAACCAAACCTAACCTAACCTAACTTAACCTAACCTAACGCAACCTAACCTAACCTAACCTATTCTAACGTAACCTAACCTTACCTGACCTAACCTAACCTAACGTAACCTAACCTAACCTAACATAACCCAACGTAACCTAACCTAACCTAACCTAACCTAACGTAACCTAACCTAACCTAACCCAACCTAACCCAACCCAACCCAACAACACCCAACCCAACCTAACCTACCTTACCTAACCTAACCAAATTATCCTTACCTAACCTAACCTAACCTAACGTAACCTAACCTAACCTAACCTAACGTAACCTAACCTAACCTAACGTAACCTAACCTAACCTAACCTAACCTAACCCAACCTAACCTAACCTAACCTAACCTAACCCAACCCAACCTAACCTAATCTAACCTAACCTAACCTAACCTAACCTAACCAAACCTAACCTAACCTAACCTAACGACGGTTGCAAGCGCTTTCACATTAGATAACGCAGTTCCCCACTTTTAATGGTGAAAAACACTGCATCTCACTGACATTGTTTAATGCGGTTTTACGACGGTTCATATCTTAACCTAACCTAACATTCGCACTTGTATCTAAAAACGCTCTATTACACTGTTTTGTTCACAATTACGATATTTGCATAACCTCACAGTTTTTCACCAACTTATTGCAGTACAGAACGCTGTATCTCGCTAAATGGCATTGTTCTTTAAGGTTTCACGATGCTTGCATGCGCTTTAACGAGAATATCACAATATAGCAGTTTCGCACTTGTAACGGTAGAACACGCAGTATTTGGCTTGTTCATGCCGTTTTGTGTGCTTTCACAACATTTCACCTATCGCAGTTTAATACTCGCTATAAAACAACACTATCTCGTTAGATGACGTCGTTTTTGGTAGTTTCACGACGCTACCTAGCTTAAACTAACCTAACCTAACCTAACCTTCGCACTTCTATCGTTAGAAAACGTTTTACTCGCAACTTTACAATGTTTTCTACAAGATTACGACGGTTTCATGCGCTTTCACATTAGATATCGTAGTTCCCGACTTGTAATGTTGAAAAACACTGCATCTCACTAAGTGACATTGTTTAATGCGGTTTTACGACGGTTCATATCTTAACCTAACCTAACATTCGTACTTGTATTGAAAAACGCTCTATTACACTGTTTCGTTCACAATTACGATATTTGCATAACCTCACAGTTTTTCACCAACTTATTACAGTACAGAACGCTGTATCTCGCTAAATGGCATCGTTCTTTAAGGTTTCACGATACTTGCATGCGCTTTACCGAGAATATCACAATATAGCAGTTTCGCACTTGTAACGGTAGAACACGCAGTATTTGGCTTGTTCATGCCGTTTTGTGTGCTTTCACAACATTTCACCTATCGCAGTTTAATACTCGCAATAAAACAACACTATCTCGTTGGATGACGTCGTTTTTGGTGGTTTCACGACGCTACGTAGCTTAAACTAACATAACTCAACCTAACATAACCTTCGCACTTCTATCGTTAGAAAACGTTTTACTCGCTACTTTACATTGCTTTCTACAACATTACGACGGTTTCAAGCGCTTTCACATTAGATATCGCAGTTCCCAACTTGTAAAGGTGAAAAACACTGCATCTCACTAAGTGACATTGTTTAATGCGGTTTTACGACGGTTCATACCTTGACCTAACGTAACCTAACCTAACCTAACCCAACCTAACCTAACATAACCTAACCTAACCTAACCTAACCAAACCTAACCTAACGTAACCTAACCTAACCTAACCTAACCTAACCTAACGACGTTTGCAAGCGCTTTCACATTAGATATCGCAGTTCCCGACTTGTAATGGTGAAAAACACTGCATCTCACTAAGTGACATTGTTTAATGCGGTTTTACGACGGTTCATATCTTAACCTAACCTAACATTCGTACTTGTATTGAAAAACGCTCTATTACACTGTCTCGTTCACAATTACGATATTTGCATAACCTCACAGTTTTTCACCAACCTATTGCAGTACAGAACGCTGTATCTCGCTAAATGACATTGTTCTTTAAGGTTTCACGATGCTTGCATGCGCTTTAACGAGAATATCACAATAAAGCAGTTTCGCACTTGTAACGGCACAAGACGCAGTATCTGGCTAGTTCATGCCATTTTGTGTGCTTTCCCAATATTTCACCTATCGCAGTTTCGTACTCGCAATAAAACAACACTATCTCGTTAGATGACATCGTTTTTGGTGGTTTCACGACGCTACCTAGCTCAAACTAACCGAACCTTCGCACTTCTATCGTTAGAAAACGTTTTATTCGCTACTTTACAATGTTTTCTACAAGATTACGACGGTTTCATGCGCTTTCACAATAGATATCGCAGTTCCCGACTTGTAATGGTGAAAAACACAGCATCTCACTAAGTGAAATTGTTTAATGCGGTTTTAGCGCGGTTCATATCTTAACCTAACCTAACCTTACCTAACCCGACCTAACCTAACCTACCCTAACCAAACCTTACCTAACATACCCTAACCTGACCTAACCTAACCTAACCTAACCAAACCTAACCTAACCTAACCTAACTTAACGACGTTTTCAAGCGCTTTCACATTAGATATTGCAGTTCCCGACTTGTAATGGTGAAAAACACTGCATCTCACTAAGTGACATTGTTTAATGCGGTTTTACGACGGTTCATATCTTAACCTAACCTAACATTCGCACTTGTATTAAAAACGCTCTATTACACTGTTTCGTTCACAATTAGGATATTTGCATAACCTCACAGTTTTTCACCAACTTATATCAGTACAGAACGCTGTATCTTGCTAAATGACATCGTTCTTTAAGGTTTCACGATACTTGCATGCGCTTTACCGAGAATGTCAAAACATAGCAGTTTCGCACTTATAACGGTACAACACGCAGTATTTGGCTTGTTCATGCCGTTTTGTGTGCTTTCACATTTTACCTATCGCAGTTTCGTACTCGCAATAAAACAACACTATCTCGTTAGATGACGTCGTTTTTGGTGGTTTCACGACGCTACCTAGCTTAAACTAACATAACCTAACATAACCTTCGCACTTCTATCGTTAGAAAACGTTTTACTCGCTACTTTACAT
>NW_027464604.1:5185000-5237500 GCF_043290135.1 Rhipicephalus microplus
AACCTATTCTAACGTAACCTAACCTTACCTGACCTAACCTAACCTAACGTAACCTAACCTAACCTAACATAACCCAACGTAACCTAACCTAACCTAACCTAACGTAACCTAACCTAACCTAACCCAACCTAACCCAACCCAACCCAACAACACCCAACCCAACCTAACCTACCTTACCTAACCTAACCAAATTATCCTTACCTAACCTAACCTAACCTAACGTAACCTAACCTAACCTAACGTAACCTAACCTAACCTAACGTAACCTAACCTAACCTAACCTTACCTAACCCAACCTAACCTAACCTAACCTAACCTAACCCAACCCAACCTAACCTAATCTAACCTAACCTAACCTAACCTAACCTAACCAAACCTAACCTAACCTAACCTAACGACGGTTGCAAGCGCTTTCACATTAGATAACGCAGTTCCCCACTTTTACTGGTGAAAAACACTGCATCTCACTGACATTGTTTAATGCGGTTTTACGACGGTTCATATCTTAACCTAACCTAACATTCGCAATTGTATCTAAAAACGCTCTATTACACTGTTTTGTTCACAATTACGATATTTGCATAACCTCACAGTTTTTCACCAACTTATTGCAGTACAGAACGCTGTATCTCGCTAAATGGCATTGTTCTTTAAGGTTTCACGATGCTTGCATGCGCTTTAACGAGAATATCACAATATAGCAGTTTCGCACTTGTAACGGTAGAACACGCAGTATTTGGCTTGTTCATGCCGTTTTGTGTGCTTTCACAACATTTCACCTATCGCAGTTTAATACTCGCTATAAAACAACACTATCTCGTTAGATGACGTCGTTTTTGGTAGTTTCACGACGCTACCTAGCTTAAACTAACCTAACCTAACCTAACCTTCGCACTTCTATCGTTAGAAAACGTTTTACTCGCAACTTTACAATGTTTTCTACAAGATTACGACGGTTTCATGCGCTTTCACATTAGATATCGTAGTTCCCGACTTGTAATGTTGAAAAACACTGCATCTCACTAAGTGACATTGTTTAATGCGGTTTTACGACTTCATATCTTAACCTAACCTAACATTCGTACTTGTATTGAAAAACGCTCTATTACACTGTTTCGTTCACAATTACGATATTTGCATAACCTCACAGTTTTTCACCAACTTATTGCACAACAGAACGCTGTATCTCGCTAAATGGCATTGTTCTTTAAAGTTTCACGATGCTTGCATGCGCTTTAACGAGAATATCACAATATAGCAGTTTCGCACTTGTAACGGTAGAACACGCAGTATTTGGCTTGTTCATGCCGTTTTGTGTGCTTTCACAACATTTCACCTATCGCAGTTTAATACTCGCTATAAAACAACACTATCTCGTTAGATGACGTCGTTTTTGGTAGTTTCACGACGCTACCTAGCTTAAACTAACCTAACCTAACCTAACCTTCGCACTTCTATCGTTAGAAAACGTTTTACTCGCAACTTTACAATGTTTTATACAAGATTACGACGGTTTCATGCGCTTTCACATTAGATATCGTAGTTCCCGACTTGTAATGTTGAAAAACACTACATCTCACTAAGTGACATTGTTTAATGCGGTTTTACGACGGTTGATATATCAACCTAACCTAACATTCGCACTTGTATCTAAAGACGCTCAATTACACTGTTTCGTTCACAATTACGATATTTGCTTGACCTCACCGTTTCTCACCAACTTATTACAGTACAGAACGCTGTATCTCGCTAAATGACATCGTTCTTTAAGGTTTCACGATACTTGCATGCGCTTTACCGAGAATATCACAATATAGCAGTTTCGCACTTGTAACGGTAGAACACGCAGTATTTGGCTTGTTCATGCCGTTTTGTGTGCTTTCACAACATTTCACCTATCGCAGTTTAATACTCGCAATAAAACAACACTATCTCGTTGGATGACGTCGTTTTTGGTGGTTTCACGACGCTACGTAGCTTAAACTAACATAACTCAACCTAACATAACCTTCGCACTTCTATCGTTAGAAAACGTTTTACTCGCTACTTTACATTGCTTTCTACAACATTACGACGGTTTCAAGCGCTTTCACATTAGATATCGCAGTTCCCAACTTGTAAAGGTGAAAAGCACTGCATCTCACTAAGTGACATTGTTTAATGCGGTTTTACGACGGTTCATACCTTGACCTAACGTAACCTAACCTAACCTAACCCAACCTAACCTAACATAACCTAACCTAACCTAACCTAACCAAACCTAACCTAACGTAACCTAACCTAACCTAACCTAACCTAACGACGTTTGCAAGCGCTTTCACATTAGATATCGCAGTTCCCGACTTGTAATGGTGAAAAACACTGCATCTCACTAAGTGACATTGTTTAATGCGGTTTTACGACGGTTCATATCTTAACCTAACCTAACATTCGTACTTTTATTGAAAAACGCTCTATTACACTGTTTCGTTCACAATTACGATATTTGCATAACCTCACAGTTTTTCACCAACTTATTGCACAACAGAACGCTGTATCTCGCTAAATGGCATTGTTCTTTAAAGTTTCACGATGCTTGCATGCGCTTTAACGAGAATATCACAATATAGCAGTTTCGCACTTGTAACGGTAGAACACGCAGTATTTGGCTTGTTCATGCCGTTTTGTGTGCTTTCACAACATTTCACCTATCGCAGTTTAATACTCGCTATAAAACAACACTATCTCGTTAGATGACGTCGTTTTTGGTAGTTTCACGACGCTACCTAGCTTAAACTAACCTAACCTAACCTAACCTTCGCACTTCTATCGTTAGAAAACGTTTTACTCGCAACTTTACAATGTTTTATACAAGATTACGACGGTTTCATGCGCTTTCACATTAGATATCGTAGTTCCCGACTTGTAATGTTGAAAAACACTACATCTCACTAAGTGACATTGTTTAATGCGGTTTTACGACGGTTGATATATCAACCTAACCTAACATTCGCACTTGTATCTAAAGACGCTCAATTACACTGTTTCGTTCACAATTACGATATTTGCTTGACCTCACCGTTTCTCACCAACTTATTACAGTACAGAACGCTGTATCTCGCTAAATGACATCGTTCTTTAAGGTTTCACGATACTTGCATGCGCTTTACCGAGAATATCACAATATAGCAGTTTCGCACTTGTAACGGTAGAACACGCAGTATTTGGCTTGTTCATGCCGTTTTGTGTGCTTTCACAACATTTCACCTATCGCAGTTTAATACTCGCAATAAAACAACACTATCTCGTTGGATGACGTCGTTTTTGGTGGTTTCACGACGCTACGTAGCTTAAACTAACATAACTCAACCTAACATAACCTTCGCACTTCTATCGTTAGAAAACGTTTTACTCGCTACTTTACATTGCTTTCTACAACATTACGACGGTTTCAAGCGCTTTCACATTAGATATCGCAGTTCCCAACTTGTAAAGGTGAAAAGCACTGCATCTCACTAAGTGACATTGTTTAATGCGGTTTTACGACGGTTCATACCTTGACCTAACGTAACCTAACCTAACCTAACCCAACCTAACCTAACCTAACCTAACCTAACCTAACCAAACCTAACCTAACCTAACCTAACCTAACCTAACCTAACCTAACCTAACCTAACCTAACGACGTTTGCAAGCGCTTTCACATTAGATATCGCAGTTCCCGACTTGTAATGGTGAAAAACACTGCATCTCACTAAGTGACATTGTTTAGTGCGGTTTTACGACGGTTCATATCTTAACCTAACCTAACATTCGTACTTGTATTGAAAAACTCTCTATTACACTGTTTCGTTCACATTTACGATATTTGCATAACCTCACAGTTTTTCACCAACTTATTGCAGTACAGAACGCTGTATCTCGCTAAATGACATTGTTCTTTAAGGTTTCACGATGCTTGCATGCGCTTTAACGAGAATATCACAATATAGCAGTTTCGCACTTGTAACGGTAGAACACGCAGTATTTGGCTTGTTCATGCCGTTTTGTGTGCTTTCACAACATTTCACCTATCGCAGTTTAATACTCGCTATAAAACAACACTATCTTGTTAGATGACGTCGTTTTTGGTAGTTTCACGACGCTACCTAGCTTAAACTAACCTAACCTAACCTAACCTTCGCACTTCTATCGTTAGAAAACGTTTTACTCGCCACTTTACAATGTTTTCTACAAGATTACGACGGTTTCATGCGCTTTCACATTAGATATCGTAGTTCCCGACTTGTAATGTTGAAAAACACTACATCTCACTAAGTGACATTGTTTAATGCGGTTTTACGACAGTTGATATGTCAACCTAACCTAACATTCGCACTTGTATCTAAAGACGCTCAATTACACTGTTTCGTTCACAATTACGATATTTGCTTGACCTCACAGTTTCTCACCAACCTTTTACAGTACAGAACGCTGTATCTCGCTAAATGACATCGTTCTTTAAGGTTTCACGATACATGCATGCGCTTTACCGAGAATTCACAACATAGCAGTTTCGCACTTGTAACGGTACAACACGCAGTATTTGGCTTGTTCATGCCGTTTTGTATGCTTTCACAACATTTTACCTATCGCAGTTTCGTACTCGCAATAAAACAACACTATCTCGTTAGATGACGTCGTTTTTGGTGGTTTCACGACGCTACCTAGCTTAAACTAACATAACTCAACCTAACATAACCTTCGCACTTCTATCGTTAGAAAACGTTTTACTCGCTACTTTACATTGCTTTCTACAACATTACGACGGTTTCAAGCGCTTTCACATTAGATATCGCAGTTCCCAACTTGTAAAGGTGAAAAACACTGCATCTCACTAAGTGACATTGTTTATTGCGGTTTTACGACGGTTCATACCTTAACCTAACGTAACCTAACCTAACCCAACCTAACCTAACATAACCTAACCTAACCTAACCAAACCTAACTTAATGTAACCTAACCTAACCTAACCTAACCTAACGACGTTTGCAAGCGCTTTCACATTAGATATCGCAGTTCCCGACTTGTAATTATGAAAAACACTGCATCTCACTAAGTGACATTGTTTAATGCGGTTTTACGACGGTTCATATCTTAACCTAACCTAACATTCGTACTTGTATTGAAAAACGCTATTACACTGTTTCGTTCACAATTACGATATTTGCATAACCTCACAGTTTTTCACCAACTTATTGCAGTACAGAACGCTGTATCTCGCTAAATGACATTGTTCTTTAAGGTTTCACGATGCTTGCATGCGCTTTAACGAGAATATCACAATATAGCAGTTTCGCACTTGTAACGGTAGAACACGCAGTATTTGGCTTGTTCATGCCGTTTTGTGTGCATTCACATTTCACCTAACGCAGTTTAATACTCGCAATAAAACAACACTATCTCGTTAGATGACGTCGTTTTTGGTAGTTTCACGACACTACCTAGCTTAAACTAACCTAACCTAACCTAACCTTCGCACTTCTATCGTTAGAAAACGTTTTACTCGCAACTTTACAATGTTTTCTACAAGATTACGACGGTTTCATGCGCTTTCACATTAGATATC
This sequence comes from Rhipicephalus microplus, assembly GCF_043290135.1. NCBI lineage: Eukaryota > Metazoa > Arthropoda > Arachnida > Ixodida > Ixodidae > Rhipicephalus > Rhipicephalus microplus. Next base: position 5,190,587 of record NW_027464604.1, read on the forward strand.
GCAGTTCCCAACTTGTAAAGATGAAAAACACTGCATCTCACTAAGTGACATTGTTTCATGCGGTTTTACGACGGTTCATACCTTAACCTAACGTAACCTAACCTAACCTAACCTAACCTTACCTAACCTAACCTAACCCAACCCAACCCAACCTAACCTAACCTAACCTAAACTAACCTAACCCAACCTAACCTAACCTAACCTAACCTAACCCAACCTAACCCAACCCAACCCAACCTAACCTAACCTAAGCTAACCTAACCTAACCTAACCAAACCTAACCTAACCTAACTTAACCTAACCTAACGCAACCTAACCTAACCTAACCTATTCTAACGTAACCTAACCTTACCTGACCTAACCTAACCTAACGTAACCTAACCTAACCTAACATAACCCAACGTAACCTAACCTAACCTAACCTAACGTAACCTAACCTAACCTAACCCAACCTAACCCAACCCAACCCAACAACACCCAACCCAACCTAACCTACCTTACCTAACCTAACCAAATTATCCTTACCTAACCTAACCTAACCTAACGTAACCTAACCTAACCTAACCTAACGTAACCTAACCTAACCTAACGTAACCTAACCTAACCTAACCTAACCTAACCCAACCTAACCTAACCTAACCTAACCTAACCCAACCCAACCTAACCTAATCTAACCTAACCTAACCTAACCTAACCTAACCAAACCTAACCTAACCTAACCTAACGACGGTTGCAAGCGCTTTCACATTAGATATCGCAGTTCCCAACTTGTAAAGGTGAAAAACACTGCATCTCACTAAGTGACATTGTTTATTGCGGTTTTACGACGGTTCATACCTTAACCTAACGTAACCTAACCTAACCCAACCTAACCTAACATAACCTAACCTAACCTAACCAAACCTAACTTAATGTAACCTAACCTAACCTAACCTAACCTAACGACGTTTGCAAGCGCTTTCACATTAGATATCGCAGTTCCCGACTTGTAATTATGAAAAACACTGCATCTCACTAAGTGACATTGTTTAATGCGGTTTTACGACGGTTCATATCTTAACCTAACCTAACATTCGTACTTGTATTGAAAAACGCTCTATTACACTGTTTCGTTCACAATTACGATATTTGCATAACCTCACAGTTTTTCACCAACTTATTGCACAACAGAACGCTGTATCTCGCTAAATGGCATTGTTCTTTAAAGTTTCACGATGCTTGCATGCGCTTTAACGAGAATATCACAATATAGCAGTTTCGCACTTGTAACGGTAGAACACGCAGTATTTGGCTTGTTCATGCCGTTTTGTGTGCTTTCACAACATTTCACCTATCGCAGTTTAATACTCGCTATAAAACAACACTATCTCGTTAGATGACGTCGTTTTTGGTAGTTTCACGACGCTACCTAGCTTAAACTAACCTAACCTAACCTAACCTTCGCACTTCTATCGTTAGAAAACGTTTTACTCGCAACTTTACAATGTTTTATACAAGATTACGACGGTTTCATGCGCTTTCACATTAGATATCGTAGTTCCCGACTTGTAATGTTGAAAAACACTACATCTCACTAAGTGACATTGTTTAATGCGGTTTTACGACGGTTGATATATCAACCTAACCTAACATTCGCACTTGTATCTAAAGACGCTCAATTACACTGTTTCGTTCACAATTACGATATTTGCTTGACCTCACCGTTTCTCACCAACTTATTACAGTACAGAACGCTGTATCTCGCTAAATGACATCGTTCTTTAAGGTTTCACGATACTTGCATGCGCTTTACCGAGAATATCACAATATAGCAGTTTCGCACTTGTAACGGTAGAACACGCAGTATTTGGCTTGTTCATGCCGTTTTGTGTGCTTTCACAACATTTCACCTATCGCAGTTTAATACTCGCAATAAAACAACACTATCTCGTTGGATGACGTCGTTTTTGGTGGTTTCACGACGCTACGTAGCTTAAACTAACATAACTCAACCTAACATAACCTTCGCACTTCTATCGTTAGAAAACGTTTTACTCGCTACTTTACATTGCTTTCTACAACATTACGACGGTTTCAAGCGCTTTCACATTTGCGCTTTCACATTTCAAGCGCTTTCACATTTCAAGCGCTTTCACATTTCAAGCGCTTTCACAGTTGGGAACTGCTTTCGCAGTTCCCAACTTGTAAAGGTGAAAAACACTGCATCTCACTAAGTGACATTGTTTAATGCGGTTTTACGACGGTTCATACCTTGACCTAACGTAACCTAACCTAACCTAACCCAACCTAACCTAACATAACCTAACCTAACCTAACCTAACCAAACCTAACCTAACGTAACCTAACCTAACCTAACCTAACCAAACGACGTTTGCAAGCGCTTTCACATTAGATATCGCAGTTCCCGACTTGTAATGGTGAAAAACACTGCATCTCACTAAGTGACATTGTTTAATGCGGTTTTACGACGGTTCATATCTTAACCTAACCTAACATTCGTACTTTTATTGAAAAACGCTCTATTACACTGTTTCGTTCACAATTACGATATTTGCATAACCTCACAGTTTTTCACCAACTTATTGCAGTACAGAACGCTGTATCTCGCTAAATGGCATTGTTCTTTAAAGTTTCACGATGCTTGCATGCGCTTTAACGAGAATATCACAATACAGCAGTTTCGCACTTGTAACGGTAGAACACGCAGTATTTGACTTGTTCATGCCGTTTTGTGTGCTTTCACAACATTTCACCTATCGCAGTTTAATACTCGCTATAAAACAACACTATCTCGTTAGATGACGTCGTTTTTGGTAGTTTCACGACGCTACCTAGCTTAAACTAACCTAACCTAACCTAACCTTCGCACTTCTATCGTTAGAAAACGTTTTACTCGCAACTTTACAATGTTTTATACAAGATTACGACGGTTTCATGCGCTTTCACATTAGATATCGTAGTTCCCGACTTGTAATGTTGAAAAACACTACATCTCACTAAGTGACATTGTTTAATGCGGTTTTACGACGGTTGATATATCAACCTAACCTAACATTCGCACTTGTATCTAAAGACGCTCGATTACACTGTTTCGTTCACAATTACGATATTTGCTTGACCTCACCGTTTCTCACCAACTTATTACAGTACAGAACGCTGTATCTCGCTAAATGACATCGTTCTTTAAGGTTTCACGATACTTGCATGCGCTTTACCGAGAATATCACAATATAGCAGTTTCGCACTTGTAACGGTAGAACACGCAGTATTTGGCTTGTTCATGCCGTTTTGTGTGCTTTCACAACATTTCACCTATCGCAGTTTAATACTCGCAATAAAACAACATTATCTCGTTAGATGACGTCGTTTTTGGTGGTTTCACGACGCTACGTAGCTTAAACTAACATAACTCAACCTAACTAAACCTTCGCACTTCTATCGTTAGAAAACGTTTTACTCGCTACTTTACATTGCTTTCTACAACATTACGACGGTTTCAAGCGCTTTCACATTAGATATCGCAGTTCCCAACTTGTAAAGGTGAAAAACACTGCATCTCACTAAGTGACATTGTTTAATGCGGTTTTACGACGGTTCATACCTTGACCTAACGTAACCTAACCTAACCTAACCCAACCTAACCCAACCCAACCCAACAACACCCAACCCAACCTAACCTACCTTACCTAACCTAACCAAATTATCCTTACCTAACCTAACCTAACCTAACGTAACCTAACCTAACCTAACCTAACGTAACCTAACCTAACCTAACGTAACCTAACCTAACCTAACCTAACCTAACCCAACCTAACCTAACCTAACCTAACCTAACCCAACTCAACCCAACCTAACCTAATCTAACCTAACCTAACCAAACCTAACCTAACCTAACCTAACGACGGTTGCAAGCGCTTTCACATTAGATAACGCAGTTCCCCACTTTTAATGGTGACAAACACTGCATCTCACTAATTGACATTGTTTAATGCGGTTTTACGACGGTTCATATCTTAACCTAACCTAACATTCGCACTTGTATCTAAAAACGCTCTATTACACTGTTTTGTTCACAATTACGATATTTGCATAACCTCACAGTTTTTCACCAACTTATTGCAGTACAGAACGCTGTATCTCGCTAAATGGCATTGTTCTTTAAAGTTTCACGATGCTTGCATGCGCTTTACCGAGAATGTCACAACATGCAGTTTCGCACTTGTAACGGTACAACACGCAGTATTTGGCTTGTTCATGCCGTTTTGTGTGCTTTCACAACATTTTACCTATCGCAGTTTCGTACTCGCAATAAAACAACACTATCTCGTTAGATGACGTTCTTTTTGGTGGTCTCACGACGCTACATAGCTTAAACTAACATAACTCAAGCTAACCTTCGCACTTCTATCGTTAGAAAACGTTTTACTCGCAACTTTACAATGTTTTCTACAAGATTACGACGGTTTCATGCGCTTTCACATTAGATATCGTAGTTCCCGACTTGTAATGTTGAAAAACACTACATCTCACTAAGTGACATTGTTTAATGCGGTTTTACGACGGTTGATATCTCAACCTAACCTAACATTCGCACTTGTATCTAAATACGCTCAATTACACTGTTTCGTTCACAATTACGATATTTGCTTGACCTCACAGTTTCTCACCAACTTATTACAGTACAGAACGCTGTATCTCGCTAAATGACATCGTTCTTTAAGGTTTCAAGATACTTGCATGCGCTTCAACGAGAATATCACAACATAGCAGTTTCGCACTTGTAACGGTACAACACGCAGTATTTGGCTTGTTCATGCCGTTTTGTGTGCTTCCACAACATTTCACCTATCGCAGTTTCGTACTCGCAATAAAACAACACTATCTCGTTAGATGACGTTGTTTTTGGTAGTTTCACGACGCTACCTAGCTTAAACTAACATAACTCAACCTAACATAACCTTCGCACTTCTATCGTTAGAAAACGTTTTACTCGCTACTTTACATTGCTTTCTACAGTATTACGACGGTTTCAAGCGCTTTCCCATTAGATATCACAGTTCCCAACTTGTAAAGGTGAAAAACACTGCATCTCACTAAGTGACATTGTTTAATGCGGTTTTACGACGGTTCATACCTTAACCTAACGTAACCTAACCTAACCTAACCTAACCTTACCTAACTTAACCTAACCTAACCTAACCAACCCAACCCAACCTAACCTAACCTAACCTAACCTAAACTAACCTAACCCAACCTAACCTAACCTAACCTAACCTAACCCAACCTAACCCAACCCAACCCAACCTAACCTAACCAAAGCTAACCTAACCTAACCTAACCAAACCTAACCTAACCTAACTTAACCTAACCTAACGTAACCTAACCTAACCTAACCTATTCTGACGTAACCTAACCTAACCTGACCTAACCTAACCAACGTAACCTAACCTAACCTAACATAACCTAACGTAACCTAACCGAACCGAACCCAACCTAACCCAACCCAACCCAACCCAACAACACCCAACCCAACCTAACCTAACCTAACCTAACCTTACCTAACCTAACCAAATTATCCTTACCTAACCTAACCTAACCTAACGTAACCTAACCTAACCTAACCTAACGTAACCTAACCTAACCTAACCTAACCTAACCTAACCCAACCTAACCTAAACTAACCTAACCTAACCCAACTCAACCCAACCTAACCTAATCTAACCTAACCTAACCTAACCTAACCTAACCAAACCTAACCTAACCTAACCTAACCTAACCTAACCTAACCTAACGACGGTTGCAAGCGCTTTCACATTAGATATCGCAGTTCCCCACTTTTAATGGTGAAAAACACTGCATCTCACTAATTGACATTGTTTAATGCGGTTTTACGACGGTTCATATCTTAACCTAACCTAACATTCGCACTTGTATCTAAAAACGCTCTATTACACTGTTTTGTTCACAATTACGATATTTGCATAACCTCACAGTTTTTCACCAACTTATTGCAGTACAGAACGCTGTATCTCGCTAAATGACATTGTTCTTTAAGGTTTCACGATGCTTGCATGCGCTTTAACGAGAATATCACAATATAGCAGTTTCGCACTTATTTGGCTTGTTCATGCCGTTTTGTGTGCTTTCACAACATTTCACCTATCGCAGTTTAATACTCGCTATAAAACAACACTATCTCGTTAGATGACGTCGTTTTTGGTAGTTTCACGACGCTACCTAGCTTAAACTAACCTAACCTAACCTAACCTTCGCACTTCTATCGTTAGAAAACGTTTTACTCGCAACTTTACAATGTTTTCTACAAGATTACGACGGTTTCATGCGCTTTCACATTAGATATCGTAGTTCCCGACTTGTAATGTTGAAAAACACTACATCTCACTAAGTGACATTGTTTAATGCGGTTTTACGACGGTTGATATATCAACCTAACCTAACATTCGCACTTGTATCTAAAGACGCTCAATTACACTGTTTCGTTCACAATTACGATATTTGCTTGACCTCACAGTTTCTCACCAACTTATTACAGTACAGAACGCTGTATCTCGCTAAATGACATCGTTCTTTAAGGTTTCACGATACTTGCATGCGCTTTACCGAGAATATCACAATATAGCAGTTTCGCACTTGTAACGGTAGAACACGCAGTATTTGGCTTGTTCATGCCGTTTTGTGTGCTTTCACAACATTTCACCTATCGCAGTTTAATACTCGCAAAAAAACAACACTATCTCGTTAGATGACGTCGTTTTTGGTGGTTTCACGACGCTACGTAGCTTAAACTAACATAACTCAACCTAACATAACCTTCGCACTTCTATCGTTAGAAAACGTTTTACTCGCTACTTTACATTGCTTTCTACAACATTACGACGGTTTCAAGCGCTTTCACATTAGATATCGCAGTTCCCAACTTGTAAAGGTGAAAAACACTGCATCTCACTAAGTGACATTGTTTAATGCGGTTTTACGACGGTTCATACCTTAACCTAACGTAACCTAACCTAACCTAACCCAACCTAACCTAACATAACCTAACCTAACCTAACCAAACCTAACCTAACGTAACCTAACCTAACCTAACCTAACCTAACCTAACCCAATCTAACCCCACCCAACCCAACCTAAACTAACCTAAGCAAACCTAACCTAACCTAACCAAACCTAACCTAACCTAACTTAACCTAACCTAACCTAACCTAACGACGGTTGCAAGCGCTCTCACATTAGATATCGCAGTTCCCCACATTTAATGGTGAAAAACACTGCATCTCACTAATTGACATTGTTTAATGCGGTTTTACGACGGTTGATATGTCAACCTAACCTAACATTCGCACTTGTATCTAAAGACGCTCAATTACACTGTTTCGTTCACAATTACGATATTTGCTTGACCTCACAGTTTCTCACCAACTTATTACAGTACAGAACGCTGTATCTCGCTAAAGGACATCGTTCTTTAAGGTTTCACGATACTTGCATGCGCTTTACCGAGAATGTCACAACATAGCAGTTTCGCACTTGTAACGGTACAACACGCAGTATTTGGCTTGTTCATGCCGTTTTGTGTGCTTTCACAACATTTTACCTATCGAATTTTCGTACTCGCAATAAAACAACACTATCTCGTTAAATGACGTCGTTTTTGGTGGTTTCACGACGCTACCTAGCTTAAACTAACATAACTCAACCTAACATAACCTTCGCACTTCTATCGTTAGAAAACGTTTTACTCGCTACTTTACAATGCTTTCTACAACATTACGACGGTTTCAAGCGCTTTCACATTAGATATCGCAGTTCTCAACTTGTAAAGGTGAAAAACACTGCATCTCACTAAGTGACATTGTTTAATGCGGTTTTAGCGCGGTTCATATCTTAACCTAACCTAACCTAACCTAACCCAACCTAACCTAACCTAACCTAACCTAACCTAACCTAACCAAACCTAACCTAACGTAACCTAACGTAACCTAACGTAACCTAACCTAACCTAACCTAACCTAACGACGTTTGCAAGCGCTTTCACATTAGATATCGCAGTTCCCGACTTGTAATGGTGAAAAACACTGCATCTCACTAAGTGACATTGTTTAATGCGGTTTTACGACGGTTCATATCTTAACCTAACCTAACATTCGTACTTGTATTGAAAAACGCTCTATTACACTGTTTCGTTCACAATTACGATATTTGCATAACCTCACAGTTTTTCACCAACTTATTGCAGTACAGAACGCTGTATCTCGCTAAATGACATTGTTCTTTAAGGTTTCACGATGCTTGCATGCGCTTTAACGAGAATATCACAATATAGCAGTTTCGCACTTGTAACGGTAGAACACGCAGTATTTGGCTTGTTCATGCCGTTTTGTGTGCTTTCACAACATTTCACCTATCGCAGTTTAATGCAATAAAACAACACTATCTCGTTACATGACGTCGTTTTTGGTAGTTTCACGACGCTACCTAGCTTAAACTAACCTAACCTAACCTAACCTTCGCACTTCTATCGTTAGAAAACGTTTTACTCGCCACTTTACAATGTTTTCTACAAGATTACGACGGTTTCATGCGCTTTCACATTAGATATCGTAGTTCCCGACTTGTAATGTTGAAAAACACTACATCTAACTAAGTGACATTGTTTAATGCGGTTTTACGACGGTTGATTTGTCAACCTAACCTAACATTCGCACTTGTATCTAAAGACGCTCAATTACACTGTTTCGTTCACAATTACGATATTTGCTTGACCTCACAGTTTCTCACCAACTTATTACAGTACACAACGCTGTATCTCGCTAAATGACATCGTTCTTTAAGGTTTCACGATACTTGCATGCGCTTTACCGAGAATGTCACAACATAGCAGTTTCGCACTTGTAACGGTACAACATGCAGTATTTGGCTTGTTCATGCCGTTTTGTGTGCTTTCACAACATTTTACCTATCGCAGTTTCGTACTCGCAATAAAACAACACTATCTCGTTAGATGACGTCGTTTTTGGTGGTTTCACGACGCTACCTAGCCTAAACTAACATAACTCAACCTAACATAACCTTCGCACTTCTATCGTTAGAAAACGTTTTACTCGCTACTTTACATTGCTTTCTACAACATTACGACGGTTTCAAGCGCTTTCACATTAGATATCGAAGTTCCCAACTTGTAAAGGTGAAAAACACTGCATCTCACTAAGTGACATTGTTTATTGCGGTTTTACGACGGTTCATACCTTAACCTAACGTAACCTAACCTAACCTAACCCAACCTAACCTTACATAACCTTACCTAACCTAACCTAACCAAACCTAACCTAACGTAACCTAACCTAACCTAACCTAACCTAACCCAACCTAACCCCACCCAACCCAACCTAAACTAACCTAAGCAAACCTAACCTAACCTAACCAAACCTAACCTAACCTAACTTAACCTAACCTAACCTAACCTGACGACGGTTGCAAGCGCTCTCACATTAGATATCGCAGTTCCCCACATTTAATGGTGAAAAACACTGCATCTCACTAATTGACATTGTTTAATGCGGTTTTACGACGGTTGATATGTCAACCTAACCTAACATTCGCACTTGTATCTAAAGACGCTCAATTACACTGTTTCGTTCACAATTACGATATTTGCTTGACCTCACAGTTTCTCACCAACTTATTACAGTACAGAACGCTGTAACTCGCTAAAGGACATCGTTCTTTAAGGTTTCACGATACTTGCATGCGCTTTACCGAGAATGTCACAACATAGCAGTTTCGCACTTGTAACGGTACAACACGCAGTATTTGGCTTGTTCATGCCGTTTTGTGTGCTTTCACAACATTTTACCTATCGCATTTTCGTACTCGCAATAAAACAACACTATCTCGTTAAATGACGTCGTTTTTGGTGGTTTCACGACGCTACCTAGCTTAAACTAACATAACTCAACCTAACATAACCTTCGCACTTCTATCGTTAGAAAACGTTTTACTCGCTACTTTACAATGCTTTCTACAACATTACGACGGTTTCAAGCGCTTTCACATTAGATATCGCAGTTCTCAACTTGTAAAGGTGAAAAACACTGCATCTCACTAAGTGACATTGTTTAATGCGGTTTTAGCGCGGTTCATATCTTAACCTAACCTAACCTAACCTAACCCAACCTAACCTAACATAACCTAACCTAACCTAACCTAACCTAACCTAACCTAACCTAACCAAACCTAACCTAACGTAACCTAACGTAACCTAACCTAACCTAACCTAACCTAACGACGTTTGCAAGCGCTTTCACATTAGATATCGCAGTTCCCGACTTGTAATGGTGAAAAACACTGCATCTCACTAAGTGACATTGTTTAATGCGGTTTTACGACGGTTCATATCTTAACCTAACCTAACATTCGTACTTGTATTGAAAAACGCTCTATTACACTGTTTCGTTCACAATTACGATATTTGCATAACCTCACAGTTTTTCACCAACTTATTGCAGTACAGAACGCTGTATCTCGCTAAATGACATTGTTCTTTAAGGTTTCACGATGCTTGCATGCGCTTTAACGAGAATATCACAATATAGCAGTTTCGCACTTGTAACGGTAGAACACGCAGTATTTGGCTTGTTCATGCCGTTTTGTGTGCTTTCACAACATTTCACCTATCGCAGTTTAATGCAATAAAACAACACTATCTCGTTACATGACGTCGTTTTTGGTAGTTTCACGACGCTACCTAGCTTAAACTAACCTAACCTAACGTAACCTTCGCACTTCTATCGTTAGAAAACGTTTTACTCGCCACTTTACAATGTTTTCTACAAGATTACGACGGTTTCATGCGCTTTCACATTAGATATCGTAGTTCCCGACTTGTAATGTTGAAAAACACTACATCTCACTAAGTGACATTGTTTAATGCGGTTTTACGACGGTTGATTTGTCAACCTAACCTAACATTCGCACTTGTATCTAAAGACGCTCAATTACACTGTTTCGTTCACAATTACGATATTTGCTTGACCTCACAGTTTCTCACCAACTTATTACAGTACACAACGCTGTATCTCGCTAAATGACATCGTTCTTTAAGGTTTCACGATACTTGCATGCGCTTTATCAAGAATGTCACAACATAGCAGTTTCGCACTTGTAACGGTACAACATGCAGTATTTGGCTTGTTCATGCCGTTTTGTGTGCTTTCACAACATTTTACCTATCGCAGTTTCGTACTCGCAATAAAACAACACTATCTCGTTAGATGACGTCGTTTTTGGTGGTTTCACGACGCTACCTAGCTTAAACTAACATAACTCAACCTAACATAACCTTCGCACTTCTATCGTTAGAAAACGTTTTACTCGCTACTTTACATTGCTTTCTACAACATTACGACGGTTTCAAGCGCTTTCACATTAGATATCGCAGTTCCCAACTTGTAAAGGTGAAAAACACTGCATCTCACTAAGTGACATTGTTTATTGCGGTTTTACGACGGTTCATACCTTAACCTAACGTAACCTAACCTAACCTAACCTAACCCAACCTAACCTAACATAACCTAACCTAACCTAACCTAACCAAACCTAACCTAACGTAACCTAACCTAACCTAACCTAACCTAACCTAACCTAACCTAACGACGTTTGCAAGCGCTTTCACATTAGATATCGCTGTTCCCGACTTGTAATGGTGAAAAACACTGCATCTCACTAAGTGACATTGTTTAATGCGGTTTTACGACGGTTCATATCTTAACCTAACCTAACATTCGTACTTATATTGAAAAACGCTCTATTACACTGTTTCCTTCACAATTACGATATTTGCATAACCTCACAGTTTTTCACCAACTTATTGCAGTACAGAACGCTGTATCTCGCTAAATGACATTGTTCTTTAAGGTTTCACGATGCTTGCATGCGCTTTAACGAGAATATCACAACATAGCAGTTTCGCACTTGTAACGGTACAACACGCAGTATTTGGCTTGTTCATGCCGTTTTGTGTGCTTTCACAACATTTCACCTATCGCAGTTTCGTACTCGCAATAAAACAACACTATCTCGTTAGATGACGTTGTTTTTGGTAGTTTCACGACGCTACCTAGCTTAAACTAACATAACTCAACCTAACATGACATTCGCACTTCTATCGTTAGAAAACGTTTTACTCGCTACTTTACATTGCTTTCTACAACATTACGACCGTTTCAAGCGCTTTCACATTAGATATCACAGTTCCCAACTTGTAAAGGTGAAAAACACTGCATCTCACTAAGTGACATTGTTTAATGCGGTTTTACGACGGTTCATACCTTAACCTAACGTAACCTAACCTAACCTAACCTAACCTTACCTAACCTAACCTAACCTAACCTAACCTAACCTAACCCAACCCAACCCAACCTAACCTAACCTAACCTAACCTAAACTAACCTAACCCAACCTAACCTAACCTAACCTAACCTAACCCAACCTAACCCAACCCAACCCAACCTAACCTAACCTAAGCTAACCTAACGTAACCTAACCAAACCTAACCTAACCTAACTTAACCTAACCTAACGTAACCTAACCTAACCTAACCTATTCTAACGTAACCTAATCTTACCTGACCTAACCTAACGTAACCTAACCTAACCTAACCTAACGTAACCCAACCTAACCTAACCCAACCTAACCCAACCCAACCCAACCCAACACCGAACCCAACCTAACCTAACCTAACCTAACCTTACCTAACCTAACCAAATTATCCCTACCTAACCTAACCTAACCTAACGTAACCTAACCTAACCTAACCTAACCTAACCAAACCCAACCTAACCTAACCTAACCTAACCCAACCCAACCTAACCTAATCTAACCTAACCTAACCTAACCTAACCAAACCTAACCTAACCTAACCTAACCTAACCTAACCTAACGACGGTTGCAAGCGCTTTCACATTAGATATCGCAGTTCCCGACTTTTAATGGTGAAAAACACTGCATCTCACTAATTGACATTTTTTAATGCGGTTTTACGACGGTTCATATCTTAACCTAACCTAACATTCGCACTTGTATCTAAAAACGCTCTATTACACTGTTTTGTTCACAATTACGATATTTGCATAACCTCACAGTTTTTCACCAACTTATTGCAGTACAGAACGCTGTATCTCGCTAAATGACATTGTTCTGACAAGGTTTCACGATGCTTGCATGCGCTTTAACGAGAATATCACAATATAGCAGTTTCGCACTTGTAACGGTAGAACACGCAGTATTTGGCTTGTTCATTCCGTTTTGTGTGCTTTCACAACATTTCACCTATCGCAGTTTAATACTCGCAATAAAACAACACTATCTCGTTAGATGACGTCGTTTTTGGTACTTTCACGACGCTACCTAGCTTAAACTAACATAACTCAACCTAACATAACCTTCGCACTTCTATCGTTAGAAAACGTTTTACTCGCTACTTTACATTGCTTTCTACAACATTACGACGGTTTCAAGCGCTTTCACATTAGATATCGCAGTTCCCAACTTGTAAAGGTGAAAAACACTGCATCTCACTAAGTGACATTGTTTAATGCGGTTTTACGACGGTTCATACCTTAACCTAACGTAACCTAACCTAACCTAACCTAACCTTACCTAACATAACCTAACCTAAGCCAACCCAACCCAACCTAACCTAACGTAACCTAACCTAAACTAACCTAACCCAACCTAACCTAACCTAACCTAACCCAACCCAACCCCTCCTAAACTAACCTAAGCTAACCTAACCTAACCTAACCAAACCTAACCTAACCTAACTTAACCTAACCTAACGTAACCTAACCTAACCTAACCTATTCTAACGTAACCTAACCTTACCTGACCTAACCTAACCTAACGTAACCTAACCTAACCTAACATAACGTAACCTAACCTAACCTAACCTAACGTAACCTAACCTAACCTAACCCAACCTAACCCAACCCAACCCAACCCAACAACACCCAACCCAACCTAACCTAACCTAACCTAACCTTACCTAACCTAACCAAATTATCCTTACCTAACCTAACCTAACCTAACTTAACGTAACCTAACCTAACCTAACGTAACCTAACCTAACCTAACGTAACCTAACCTAACCTAACCTAACCCAACCTAACCTAACCTAACCTAACCTAACCTAACCTAACCCAACTCAACCCAACCTAACCTAATCTAACCTAACCTAACCTAACCTAACCAAACCTAACCTAACCTAACCTAACCTAACCTAACCTAACGACGGTTGCAAGAGCTTTCACATTAGATATCGCAGTTCCCCACATTTAAAGGTGAAAAACACTGCATCTCACTAATTGACATTGTTTAATGCGGTTCATATCTTAACCTAACCTAACATTCGCACTTGTATCTAAAAACGCTCTATTACACTGTTTTGTTCACAATTACAATATTTGCATAAGCTCCCAGTTTTTCACCAACTTATTGCAGTACAGAACGCTGTATCTCGCTAATTGACATCGTTGTTTAAGGTTTCACGATACTTGCATGCGCTTTAACGAGAATATCACAATAAAGCAGTTTCGCACTTGTAACGGCACAAGACGCAGTATCTGGCTAGTTCATGCCATTTTGTGTGCTTTCCCAGTATTTCACCTATCGCAGTTTCGTACTCGCAATAAAACAACACTATCTCGTTAGATGACGTCGTTTTTGGTAGTTTCACGACGCTACCTAGCTTAAACTAACCTAACCTAAAATAACCTTCGCACTTCTATCGTTAGAAAACGTTTTACTCGCCACTTTACAATGTTTTCTACAAGATTACGACGGTTTCATGCGCTTTCACATTAGATATCGTAGTTCCCGACTTGTAATGTTGAAAACACTACATCTCACTAAGTGACATTGTTTAATGCGGTTTTACGATGGTTGATTTGTCAACCTAACCTAACATTCGCACTTGTATCTAAAGACGCTCAATTACACTGTTTCGTTCACAATTACGATATTTGCTTGACCTCACAGTTTCTCACCAACTTATTACAGTACACAACGCTGTATCTCGCTAAATGACATCGTTCTTTAAGGTTTCACGATACTTGCATGCGCTTTATCAAGAATGTCACAACATAGCAGTTTCGCACTTGTAACGGTACAACATGCAGTATTTGGCTTGTTCATGCCGTTTTGTGTGCTTTCACAACATTTTACCTATCGCAGTTTCGTACTCGCAATAAAACAACACTATCTCGTTAGATGACGTCGTTTTTGGTGGTTTCACGACGCTACCTAGCTTAAACTAACATAACTCAACCTAACATAACCTTCGCACTTCTATCGTTAGAAAACGTTTTACTCGCTACTTTACATTGCTTTCTACAACATTACGACGGTTTCAAGCGCTTTCACATTAGATATCGCAGTTCCCAACTTGTAAAGGTGAAAAACACTGCATCTCACTAAGTGACATTGTTTATTGCGGTTTTACGACGGTTCATACCTTAACCTAACGTAACCTAACCTAACCTAACCTAACCCAACCTAACCTAACATAACCTAACCTAACCTAACCTAACCAAACCTAACCTAACGTAACCTAACCTAACCTAACCTAACCTAACCTAACCTAACGACGTTTGCAAGCGCTTTCACATTAGATATCGCTGTTCCCGACTTGTAATGGTGAAAAACACTGCATCTCACTAAGTGACATTGTTTAATGCGGTTTTACGACGGTTCATATCTTAACCTAACCTAACATTCGTACTTATATTGAAAAACGCTCTATTACACTGTTTCCTTCACAATTACGATATTTGCATAACCTCACAGTTTTTCACCAACTTATTGCAGTACAGAACGCTGTATCTCGCTAAATGACATTGTTCTTTAAGGTTTCACGATGCTTGCATGCGCTTTAACGAGAATATCACAACATAGCAGTTTCGCACTTGTAACGGTACAACACGCAGTATTTGGCTTGTTCATGCCGTTTTGTGTGCTTTCACAACATTTCACCTATCGCAGTTTCGTACTCGCAATAAAACAACACTATCTCGTTAGATGACGTTGTTTTTGGTAGTTTCACGACGCTACCTAGCTTAAACTAACATAACTCAACCTAACATGACATTCGCACTTCTATCGTTAGAAAACGTTTTACTCGCTACTTTACATTGCTTTCTACAACATTACGACCGTTTCAAGCGCTTTTACATTAGATATCACAGTTCCCAACTTGTAAAGGTGAAAAACACTGCATCTCACTAAGTGACATTGTTTAATGCGGTTTTACGACGGTTCATACCTTAACCTAACGTAACCTAACCTAACCTAACCTAACCTTACCTAACCTAACCTAACCTAACCTAACCTAACCTAACCCAACCCAACCCAACCTAACCTAACCTAACCTAACCTAAACTAACCTAACCCAACCTAACCTAACCTAACCTAACCTAACCCAACCTAACCCAACCCAACCCAACCTAACCTAACCTAAGCTAACCTAACGTAACCTAACCAAACCTAACCTAACCTAACTTAACCTAACCTAACGTAACCTAACCTAACCTAACCTATTCTAACGTAACCTAATCTTACCTGACCTAACCTAACGTAACCTAACCTAACCTAACCTAACGTAACCCAACCTAACCTAACCCAACCTAACCCAACCCAACCCAACCCAACACCGAACCCAACCTAACCTAACCTAACCTAACCTTACCTAACCTAACCAAATTATCCCTACCTAACCTAACCTAACCTAACGTAACCTAACCTAACCTAACCTAACCTAACCAAACCCAACCTAACCTAACCTAACCTAACCCAACCCAACCTAACCTAATCTAACCTAACCTAACCTAACCTAACCAAACCTAACCTAACCTAACCTAACCTAACCTAACCTAACGACGGTTGCAAGCGCTTTCACATTAGATATCGCAGTTCCCGACTTTTAATGGTGAAAAACACTGCATCTCACTAATTGACATTTTTTAATGCGGTTTTACGACGGTTCATATCTTAACCTAACCTAACATTCGCACTTGTATCTAAAAACGCTCTATTACACTGTTTTGTTCACAATTACGATATTTGCATAACCTCACAGTTTTTCACCAACTTATTGCAGTACAGAACGCTGTATCTCGCTAAATGACATTGTTCTGACAAGGTTTCACGATGCTTGCATGCGCTTTAACGAGAATATCACAATATAGCAGTTTCGCACTTGTAACGGTAGAACACGCAGTATTTGGCTTGTTCATTCCGTTTTGTGTGCTTTCACAACATTTCACCTATCGCAGTTTAATACTCGCAATAAAACAACACTATCTCGTTAGATGACGTCGTTTTTGGTACTTTCACGACGCTACCTAGCTTAAACTAACATAACTCAACCTAACATAACCTTCGCAATTCTATCGTTAGAAAACGTTTTACTCGCTACTTTACATTGCTTTCTACAACATTACGACGGTTTCAAGCGCTTTCACATTAGATATCGCAGTTCCCAACTTGTAAAGGTGAAAAACACTGCATCTCACTAAGTGACATTGTTTAATGCGGTTTTACGACGGTTCATACCTTAACCTAACGTAACCTAACCTAACCTAACCTAACCTTACCTAACATAACCTAACCTAAGCCAACCCAACCCAACCTAACCTAACGTAACCTAACCTAAACTAACCTAACCCAACCTAACCTAACCTAACCTAACCCAACCCAACCCCTCCTAAACTAACCTAAGCTAACCTAACCTAACCTAACCAAACCTAACCTAACCTAACTTAACCTAACCTAACGTAACCTAACCTAACCTAACCTATTCTAACGTAACCTAACCTTACCTGACCTAACCTAACCTAACGTAACCTAACCTAACCTAACATAACGTAACCTAACCTAACCTAACCTAACGTAACCTAACCTAACCTAACCCAACCTAACCCAACCCAACCCAACCCAACAACACCCAACCCAACCTAACCTAACCTAACCTAACCTTACCTAACCTAACCAAATTATCCTTACCTAACCTAACCTAACCTAACTTAACGTAACCTAACCTAACCTAACGTAACCTAACCTAACCTAACGTAACCTAACCTAACCTAACCTAACCCAACCTAACCTAACCTAACCTAACCTAACCTAACCTAACCCAACTCAACCCAACCTAACCTAATCTAACCTAACCTAACCTAACCTAACCAAACCTAACCTAACCTAACCTAACCTAACCTAACGACGGTTGCAAGAGCTTTCACATTAGATATCGCAGTTCCCCACATTTAATGGTGAAAAACACTGCATCTCACTAATTGACATTGTTTAATGCGGTTCATATCTTAACCTAACCTAACATTCGCACTTGTATCTAAAAACGCTCTATTACACTGTTTTGTTCACAATTACAATATTTGCATAAGCTCCCAGTTTTTCACCAACTTATTGCAGTACAGAACGCTGTATCTCGCTAATTGACATCGTTGTTTAAGGTTTCACGATACTTGCATGCGCTTTAACGAGAATATCACAATAAAGCAGTTTCGCACTTGTAACGGCACAAGACGCAGTATCTGGCTAGTTCATGCCATTTTGTGTGCTTTCCCAGTATTTCACCTATCGCAGTTTCGTACTCGCAATAAAACAACACTATCTCGTTAGATGACGTCGTTTTTGGTAGTTTCACGACGCTACCTAGCTTAAACTAACCTAACCTAAAATAACCTTCGCACTTCTATCGTTAGAAAACGTTTTACTCGCCACTTTACAATGTTTTCTACAAGATTACGACGGTTTCATGCGCTTTCACATTAGATATCGTAGTTCCCGACTTGTAATGTTGAAAACACTACATCTCACTAAGTGACATTGTTTAATGCGGTTTTACGATGGTTGATATATCAACCTAACCTAACATTCGCACTTGTATCTAAAGACGCTCAATTACACTGTTTCGTTCACAATTACGATATTTGCTTGACCTCACAGTTTCTCACCAACTTATTACAGTACACAACGCTGTATCTCGCTAAATGACATCGTTCTTTAAGGTTTCACGATACACTCATGCGCTTTACCGAGAATGTCACAACATAGCAGTTTCGCACTTGTAACGGTACAACATGCAGTATTTGGCTTGTTCATGCCGTTTTGTGTGCTTTCACAACATTTTACCTATCGCAGTTTCGTACTCGCAATAAAACAACACTATCTCGTTAGATGACGTCGTTTTTGGTGATTTCACGACGCTACCTAGCTTAAACTAACATAACTCAACCTAACATAACCTTCGCACTTCTATCGTTAGAAAACGTTTTACTCGCTACTTTACATTGCTTTCTACAACATTACGACGGTTTCAAGCGCTTTCACATTAGATATCGCAGTTCCCAACTTGTAAAGGTGAAAAACACTGCATCTCACTAAGTGACATTGTTTATTGCGGTTTTACGACGGTTCATACCTTAACCTAACGTAACCTAACCTAACCTAACCTAACCCAACCTAACCTAACCTAACCTAACCTAACCTAACCTAACCAAACCTAACCTAACGTAACCTAACCTAACCTAACCTAACCTAACCTAACCTAACCTAACGACGTTTGCAAGCGCTTTCACATTAGATATCGCTGTTCCCGACTTGTAATGGTGAAAAACACTGCATCTCACTAAGTGACATTGTTTAATGCGGTTTTACGACGGTTCATATCTTAAACTAACCTAACATTCGTACTTATATTGAAAAACGCTCTATTACACTGTTTCGTTCACAATTACGATATTTGCATAACCTCACAGTTTTTCACCAAATTATTGCAGTACAGAACGCTGTATCTCGCAAAATGACATTGTTCTTTAAGGTTTCACGATGCTTGCATGCGCTTTAACGAGAATATCACAATATAGCAGTTTCGCACTTGTAACGGTAGAACACGCAGTATTTGGCTTGTTCATGCCGTTTTGTGTGCATTCACAACATTTCACTTATCGCAGTTTAATACTCGCAATAAAACAACACTATCTCGTTAGATGACGTCGTTTTTGGTAGTTTGACGACGCTACCTAGCTTAAACTACCCTAACCTAACCTAACCTTCGCACTTCTATCGTTAGAAAACGTTTTACTCGCAACTTTACAATGTTTTCTACAAGATTACGACGGTTTCATGCGCTTTCACTTTAGATATCGCAGTTCCCGACTTTTAATGGTGAAAAACACTGCATCTCACTAAGTGACATTGTTTAATGCGGTTTTACGACGGTTCATATTTTAACCTAACTTAACATTCGTACTTGTATTGAAAAACGCTCTATTACACTGTTTCGTTCAATTTTACGATATTTGCTTGACCTAACAGTTTTATCACCAACTTATTACAGTAGAGAACGCTGTATCTCGCTAAATGACATCGTTCTTTAAGGTTTCACGATACTTGCATGCGCTTTAACGAGAATATCACAATAAAGCAGTTTCGCACTTGTAACGGCACAAGACGCAGTATCTGGCTAGTTCATGCCATTTTGTGTGCTTTCCCAATATTTCACCTATCGCAGTTTCGTACTCGCAATAAAACAACACTATCTCGTTAGATGACATCGTTTTTGGTGGTTTCACGACGCTACCTAGCTCAAACTAACCGAACCTTCGCACTTCTATCGTTAGAAAACGTTTTATTCGCTACTTTACAATGTTTTCTACAAGATTACGACGGTTTCATGCGCTTTCACATTAGATATCGCAGTTCCCGACTTGTAATGGTGAGAAACACAGCATCTCACTAAGTGACATCGTTTAATGCGGTTTTAGCGCGGTTCATATCTTAACCTAACCTAACCTTACCTAACCCAACCTAACCTAACCTAACCTAACCAAACCTTACCTAACATACTCTAACCTAACCTAACCTAACCTAACCTAACCTAACCTAACCAAACCTAACCTAACCTAACCTAACGTAACCTAACCTAACCTAACCTAACCTAACCTAACCTAACCTAACCTAACGACGTTTGGAAGCGCTTTCACATTAGATATCGCAGTTCCCGACTTGTAATGGTGAAAAACACTGCATCTCACTAAGTGACATTGTTTAATGCGGTTTTACGACAATTCATATCTTAACCTAACCTAACATTCGCACTTGTATTAAAAAACGCTCTATTACACTGTTTCGTTCACAATTAGGATATTTGCATAACCTCACAGTTTTTCACCAACTTATTGCAGTACAGAACGCTGTATCTCGCTAAATGACATCGTTCTTTAAGGTTTCACGATGCTTGCATGCGCTTTAACGAGAATATCACAACATTGCAGTTTCGCACTTGTAACGGTACAACACGCAGTATTTGGCTTGTTCATGCCGTTTTGTGTGCTTTCACAACATTTCACCTATCGCAGTTTCGTACTCGCAATAAAACAACACTATCTCGTTAGATGACGTTGTTTTTGGTAGTTTCACGACGCTACCTAGCTTAAACTAACATAACTCAACCTAACATGACATTCGCACTTCTATCGTTAGAAAACGTTTTACTCGCTACTTTACATTGCTTTCTACAACATTACGACCGTTTCAAGCGCTTTCACATTAGATATCACAGTTCCCAACTTGTAAAGGTGAAAAACACTGCATCTCACTAAGTGACATTGTTTAATGCGGTTTTACGACGGTTCATACCTTAACCTAACGTAACCTAACCTAACCTAACCTAACCTTACCTAACCTAACCTAACCTAACCTAACCTAACCTAACCTAACCTAACCCAACCCAACCCAACCTAACCTAACCTAACCTAACCTAAACTAACCTAACCCAACCTAACCTAACCTAACCTAACCTAACCCAACCTAACCCAACCCAACCCAACCTAACCTAACCTAAGCTAACCTAACGTAACCTAACCAAACCTAACCTAACCTAACTTAACCTAACCTAACGTAACCTAACCTAACCTAACCTATTCTAACGTAACCTAACCTTACCTGACCTAACCTAACGTAACCTAACCTAACCTAACCTAACGTAACCCAACCTAACCTAACCCAACCTAACCCAACCCAACCCAACCCAACACCGAACCCAACCTAACCTAACCTAACCTAACCTTACCTAACCTAACCAAATTATCCCTACCTAACCTAACCTAACCTAACGTAACCTAACCTAACCTAACCTAACCTAACCAAACCCAACCTAACCTAACCTAACCTAACCCAACCCAACCTAACCTAATCTAACCTAACCTAACCTAACCTAACCAAACCTAACCTAACCTAACCTAACCTAACCTAACCTAACGACGGTTGCAAGCGCTTTCACATTAGATATCGCAGTTCCCGACTTTTAATGGTGAAAAACACTGCATCTCACTAATTGACATTTTTTAATGCGGTTTTACGACGGTTCATATCTTAACCTAACCTAACATTCGCACTTGTATCTAAAAACGCTCTATTACACTGTTTTGTTCACAATTACGATATTTGCATAACCTCACAGTTTTTCACCAACTTATTGCAGTACAGAACGCTGTATCTCGCTAAATGACATTGTTCTGACAAGGTTTCACGATGCTTGCATGCGCTTTAACGAGAATATCACAATATAGCAGTTTCGCACTTGTAACGGTAGAACACGCAGTATTTGGCTTGTTCATTCCGTTTTGTGTGCTTTCACAACATTTCACCTATCGCAGTTTAATACTCGCAATAAAACAACACTATCTCGTTAGATGACGTCGTTTTTGGTACTTTCACGACGCTACCTAGCTTAAACTAACATAACTCAACCTAACATAACCTTCGCACTTCTATCGTTAGAAAACGTTTTACTCGCTACTTTACATTGCTTTCTACAACATTACGACGGTTTCAAGCGCTTTCACATTAGATATCGCAGTTCCCAACTTGTAAAGGTGAAAAACACTGCATCTCACTAAGTGACATTGTTTAATGCGGTTTTACGACGGTTCATACCTTAACCTAACGTAACCTAACCTAACCTAACCTAACCTTACCTAACATAACCTAACCTAAGCCAACCCAACCCAACCTAACCTAACGTAACCTAACCTAAACTAACCTAACCCAACCTAACCTAACCTAACCTAACCCAACCCAACCCCTCCTAAACTAACCTAAGCTAACCTAACCTAACCTAACCAAACCTAACCTAACCTAACTTAACCTAACCTAACGTAACCTAACCTAACCTAACCTATTCTAACGTAACCTAACCTTACCTGACCTAACCTAACCTAACGTAACCTAACCTAACCTAACATAACGTAACCTAACCTAACCTAACCTAACGTAACCTAACCTAATTTAACCCAACCTAACCCAACCCAACCCAACCCAACAACACCCAACCCAACCTAACCTAACCTAACCTAACCTTACCTAACCTAACCAAATTATCCTTACCTAACCTAACCTAACCTAACTTAACGTAACCTAACCTAACCTAACCTAACCTAACGTAACCTAACCTAACCTAACCTAACCCAACCTAACCTAACCAAACCTAACCTAACCTAACCTAACCTAACCTAACGACGGTTGCAAGAGCTTTCACATTAGATATCGCAGTTCCCCACATTTAATGGTGAAAAACACTGCATCTCACTAATTGACATTGTTTAATGCGGTTCATATCTTACCCTAACCTAACATTCGCACTTGTATCTAAAAACGCTCTATTACACTGTTTTGTTCACAATTACGATATTTGCATAACCTCCCAGTTTTTCACCAACTTATTGCAGTACAGAACGCTGTATCTCGCTAATTGACATCGTTCTTTAAGGTTTCACGATACTTGCATGCGCTTTAACGAGAATATCACAATAAAGCAGTTTCGCACTTGTAACGGCACAAGACGCAGTATCTGGCTAGTTCATGCCATTTTGTGTGCTTTCCCAGTATTTCACCTATCGCAGTTTCGTACTCGCAATAAAACAACACTATCTCGTTAGATGACGTCGTTTTTGGTAGTTTCACGACGCTACCTAGCTTAAACTAACCTAACCTAAAATAACCTTCGCACTTCTATCGTTAGAAAACGTTTTACTCGCCACTTTACAATGTTTTCTACAAGATTACGACGGTTTCATGCGCTTTCACATTAGATATCGTAGTTCCCGACTTGTAATGGTGAAAAACACTGCATCTCACTAAGTGACATTGTTTAATGCGGTTTTACGACGGTTCATATCTTAACCTAACCTAACATTCGTACTTATATTGAAAAACGCTCTATTACACTGTTTCGTTCACAATTACGATATTTGCATAACCTCACAGTTTTTCACCAAATTATTGCAGTACAGAACGCTGTATCTCGCAAAATGACATTGTTCTTTAAGGTTTCACGATGCTTGCATGCGCTTTAACGAGAATATCACAATATAGCAGTTTCGCACTTGTAACGGTAGAACACGCAGTATTTGGCTTGTTCATGCCGTTTTGTGTGCATTCACAACATTTCACTTATCGCAGTTTAATACTCGCAATAAAACAACACTATCTCGTTAGATGACGTCGTTTTTGGTAGTTTCACGACGCTACCTAGCTTAAACTAACCTAACCTAACCTAACCTTCGCACTTCTATCGTTAGAAAACGTTTTACTCGCAACTTTACAATGTTTTCTACAAGATTACGACGGTTTCATGCGCTTTCACATTAGATATCGCAGTTCCCGACTTTTAATGGTGAAAAACACTGCATCTCACTAAGTGACATTGTTTAATGCGGTTTTACGACGGTTCATATTTTAACCTAACTTAACATTCGTACTTGTATTGAAAAACGCTCTATTACACTGTTTCGTTCAATTTTACGATATTTGCTTGACCTAACAGTTTCTCACCAACTTATTACAGTAGAGAACGCTGTATCTCGCTAAATGACATCGTTCTTTAAGGTTTCACGATACTTGCATGCGCTTTAACGAGAATATCACAATAAAGCAGTTTCGCACTTGTAACGGCACAAGACGCAGTATCTGGCTAGTTCATGCCATTTTGTGTGCTTTCCCAATATTTCACCTATCGCAGTTTCGTACTCGCAATAAAACAACACTATCTCGTTAGATGACATCGTTTTTGGTGGTTTCACGACGCTACCTATCTCAAACTAACCGAACCTTCGCACTTCTATCGTTAGAAAACGTTTTATTCGCTACTTTACAATGTTTTCTACAAGATTACGACGGTTTCATGCGCTTTCACATTAGATATCGCAGTTCCCGACTTGTAATGGTGAGAAACACAGCATCTCACTAAGTGACATCGTTTAATGCGGTTTTAGCGCGGTTCATATCTTAACCTAACCTAACCTTACCTAACCCAACCTAACCTAACCTAACCTAACCAAACCTTACCTAACATACTCTAACCTAACCTAACCTAACCTAACCAAACCTAACCTAACCAAACCTAACCTAACCTAACCTAACGTAACCTAACCTAACCTAACCTAACCTAACCTAACCTAACCTAACCTAACGACGTTTGGAAGCGCTTTCACATTAGATATCGCAGTTCCCGACTTGTAATGGTGAAAAACACTGCATCTCACTAAGTGACATTGTTTAATGCGGTTTTACGACAATTCATATCTTAACCTAACCTAACATTCGCACTTGTATTAAAAAACGCTCTATTACACTGTTTCGTTCACAATTAGGATATTTGCATAACCTCACAGTTTTTCACCAACTTATTGCAGTACAGAACGCTGTATCTCGCTAAATGACATCGTTCTTTAAGGTTTCACGATGCTTGCATGCGCTTTAACGAGAATATCACAACATAGCAGTTTCGCACTTGTAACGGTACAACACGCAGTATTTGGCTTGTTCATGCCGTTTGTGTGCTTTCACAACATTTCACCTATCGCAGTTTCGTACTCGCAATAAAACAACACTATCTCGTTAGATGACGTTGTTTTTGGTAGTTTCACGACGCTACCTAGCTTAAACTAACATAACTCAACCTAACATGACATTCGCACTTCTATCGTTAGAAAACGTTTTACTCGCTACTTTACATTGCTTTCTACAACATTACGACCGTTTCAAGCGCTTTCACATTAGATATCACAGTTCCCAACTTGTAAAGGTGAAAAACACTGCATCTCACTAAGTGACATTGTTTAATGCGGTTTTACGACGGTTCATACCTTAACCTAACGTAACCTAACCTAACCTAACCTAACCTTACCTAACCTAACCTAACCTAACCTAACCTAACCTAACCCAACCCAACCCAACCTAACCTAACCTAACCTAACCTAAACTAACCTAACCCAACCTAACCTAACCTAACCTAACCTAACCCAACCTAACCCAACCCAACCCAACCTAACCTAACCTAAGCTAACCTAACGTAACCTAACCAAACCTAACCTAACCTAACTTAACCTAACCTAACGTAACCTAACCTAACCTAACCTATTCTAACGTAACCTAACCTTACCTGACCTAACCTAACGTAACCTAACCTAACCTAACCTAACGTAACCCAACCTAACCTAACCCAACCTAACCCAACCCAACCCAACCCAACACCGAACCCAACCTAACCTAACCTAACCTAACCTTACCTAACCTAACCAAATTATCCCTACCTAACCTAACCTAACCTAACGTAACCTAACCTAACCTAACCTAACCTAACCAAACCCAACCTAACCTAACCTAACCTAACCCAACCCAACCTAACCTAATCTAACCTAACCTAACCTAACCTAACCAAACCTAACCTAACCTAACCTAACCTAACCTAACCTAACCTAACGACGGTTGCAAGCGCTTTCACATTAGATATCGCAGTTCCCGACTTTTAATGGTGAAAAACACTGCATCTCACTAATTGACATTTTTTAATGCGGTTTTACGACGGTTCATATCTTAACCTA
Organism: Rhipicephalus microplus; assembly: GCF_043290135.1. Taxonomy (NCBI): domain Eukaryota; kingdom Metazoa; phylum Arthropoda; class Arachnida; order Ixodida; family Ixodidae; genus Rhipicephalus; species Rhipicephalus microplus. The sequence continues at coordinate 5,217,565 of NW_027464604.1, forward strand.
ACCTAACATTCGCACTTGTATCTAAAAACGCTCTATTACACTGTTTTGTTCACAATTACGATATTTGCATAACCTCACAGTTTTTCACCAACTTATTGCAGTACAGAACGCTGTATCTCGCTAAATGACATTGTTCTGACAAGGTTTCACGATGCTTGCATGCGCTTTAACGAGAATATCACAATATAGCAGTTTCGCACTTGTAACGGTAGAACACGCAGTATTTGGCTTGTTCATTCCGTTTTGTGTGCTTTCACAACATTTCACCTATCGCAGTTTAATACTCGCAATAAAACAACACTATCTCGTTAGATGACGTCGTTTTTGGTACTTTCACGACGCTACCTAGCTTAAACTAACATAACTCAACCTAACATAACCTTCGCACTTCTATCGTTAGAAAACGTTTTACTCGCTACTTTACATTGCTTTCTACAACATTACGACGGTTTCAAGCGCTTTCACATTAGATATCGCAGTTCCCAACTTGTAAAGGTGAAAAACACTGCATCTCACTAAGTGACATTGTTTAATGCGGTTTTACGATGGTTCATACCTTAACCTAACGTAACCTAACCTAACCTAACCTAACCTTACCTAACATAACCTAACCTAAGCCAACCCAACCCAACCTAACCTAACGTAACCTAACCTAAACTAACCTAACCCAACCTAACCTAACCTAACCTAACCCAACCCAACCCCTCCTAAACTAACCTAAGCTAACCTAACCTAACCTAACCAAACCTAACCTAACCTAACTTAACCTAACCTAACGTAACCTAACCTAACCTAACCTATTCTAACGTAACCTAACCTTACCTGACCTAACCTAACCTAACGTAACCTAACCTAACCTAACATAACGTAACCTAACCTAACCTAACGTAACCTAACCTAACCTAACCCAACCTAACCCAACCCAACCCAACCCAACAACACCCAACCCAACCTAACCTAACCTAACCTAACCTTACCTAACCTAACCAAATTATCCTTACCTAACCTAACCTAACCTAACTTAACGTAACCTAACCTAACCTAACGTAACCTAACCTAACCTAACGTAACCTAACCTAACCTAACCTAACCCAACCTAACCTAACCTAACCTAACCTAACCCAACTCAACCCAACCTAACCTGATCTAACCTAACCTAACCTAACCTAACCTAACCAAACCTAACCTAACCTAACCTAACCTAACCTAACCTAACGACGGTTGCAAGAGCTTTCACATTAGATATCGCAGTTCCCCACATTTAATGGTGAAAAACACTGCATCTCACTAATTGACATTGTTTAATGCGGTTCATATCTTAACCTAACCTAACATTCGCACTTGTATCTAAAAACGCTCTATTACACTGTTTTGTTCACAATTACGATATTTGCATAACCTCCCAGTTTTTCACCAACTTATTGCAGTACAGAACGCTGTATCTCGCTAATTGACATCGTTCTTTAAGGTTTCACGATACTTGCATGCGCTTTAACGAGAATATCACAATAAAGCAGTTTCGCACTTGTAACGGCACAAGACGCAGTATCTGGCTAGTTCATGCCATTTTGTGTGCTTTCCCAGTATTTCACCTATCGCAGTTTCGTACTCGCAATAAAACAACACTATCTCGTTAGATGACGTCGTTTTTGGTAGTTTCACGACGCTACCTAGCTTAAACTAACCTAACCTAAAATAACCTTCGCACTTCTATCGTTAGAAAACGTTTTACTCGCCACTTTACAATGTTTTCTACAAGATTACGACGGTTTCATGCGCTTTCACATTAGATATCGTAGTTCCCGACTTGTAATGTTGAAAACACTACATCTCACTAAGTGACATTGTTTAATGCGGTTTTACGATGGTTGATATGTCAACCTAACCTAACATTCGCACTTGTATCTAAAGACGCTCAATTACACTGTTTCGTTCACAATTACGATATTTGCTTGACCTCACAGTTTCTCACCAACTTATTACAGTACACAACGCTGTATCTCGCTAAATGACATCGTTCTTTAAGGTTTCACGATACTTGCATGCGCTTTACCGAGAATGTCACAACATAGCAGTTTCGCACTTGTAACGGTACAACATGCAGTATTTGGCTTGTTCATGCCGTTTTGTGTGCTTTCACAACATTTTACCTATCGCAGTTTCGTACTCGCAATAAAACAACACTATCTCGTTAGATGACGTCGTTTTTGGTGATTTCACGACGCTACCTAGCTTAAACTAACATAACTCAACCTAACATAACCTTCGCACTTCTATCGTTAGAAAACGTTTTACTCGCTACTTTACATTGCTTTCTACAACATTACGACGGTTTCAAGCGCTTTCACATTAGATATCGCAGTTCCCAACTTGTAAAGGTGAAAAACACTGCATCTCACTAAGTGACATTGTTTATTGCGGTTTTACGACGGTTCATACCTTAACCTAACGTAACCTAACCTAACCTAACCTAACCCAACCTAACCTAACATAACCTAACCTAACCTAACCTAACCAAACCTAACCTAACGTAACCTAACCTAACCTAACCTAACCTAACCTAACCTAACGACGTTTGCAAGCGCTTTCACATTAGATATCGCTGTTCCCGACTTGTAATGGTGAAAAACACTGCATCTCACTAAGTGACATTGTTTAATGCGGTTTTACGACGGTTCATATCTTAACCTAACCTAACATTCGTACTTATATTGAAAAACGCTCTATTACACTGTTTCGTTCACAATTACGATATTTGCATAACCTCACAGTTTTTCACCAAATTATTGCAGTACAGAACGCTGTATCTTGCAAAATGACATTGTTCTTTAAGGTTTCACGATGCTTGCATGCGCTTTAACGAGAATATCACAATATAGCAGTTTCGCACTTGTAACGGTAGAACACGCAGTATTTGGCTTGTTCATGCCGTTTTGTGTGCATTCACAACATTTCACTTATCGCAGTTTAATACTCGCAATAAAACAACACTATCTCGTTAGATGACGTCGTTTTTGGTAGTTTCACGACGCTACCTAGCTTAAACTAACCTAACCTAACCTAACCTTCGCACTTCTATCGTTAGAAAACGTTTTACTCGCAACTTTACAATGTTTTCTACAAGATTACGACGGTTTCATGCGCTTTCACATTAGATATCGCAGTTCCCGACTTTTAATGGTGAAAAACACTGCATCTCACTAAGTGACATTGTTTAATGCGGTTTTACGACGGTTCATACCTTAACCTAACGTAACCTAACCTAACCTAACCTTACCTAACCTAACCTAACCTAAGCCAACCCAACCCAACCTAACCTAACGTAACCTAACCTAAACTAACCTAACCCAACCTAACCTAACCTAACCTAACCTAACCCAACCTAACCCAACCCAACCCAACCTAAACTAACCTAAGCTAACCTAACCTAACCTAACCAAACCTAACCTAACCTAACTTAACCTAACCTAACGTAACCTAACCTAACCTAACCTATTCTAACGTAACCTAACCTTACCTGACCTAACCTAACCTAACGTAACCTAACCTAACCTAACCCAACCTAACCCAACCCAACCCAACCCAACAACACCCAACCCAACCTAACCTAACCTAACCTAACCTTACCTAACCTAACCAAATTATCCTTACCTAACCTAACCTAACCTAACGTAACCTAACCTAACCTAACCTAACGTAACCTAACCTAACCTAACGTAACCTAACCTAACCTAACCTAACCCAACCTAACCTAACCTAACCTAACCTAACCCAACTCAACCCAACCTAACCTAATCTAACCTAACCTAACCTAACCTAACCAAACCTAACCTAACCTAACCTAACCTAACCTAACGACGGTTGCAAGCGCTTTCACATTAGATATCGCAGTTCCCCACATTTAATGGTGAAAAACACTGCATCTCACTAATTGACATTGTTTAATGCGGTTCATATCTTAACCTAACCTAACATTCGCACTTGTATCTAAAAACGCTCTATTACACTGTTTTGTTCACAATTACGATATTTGCATAACCTCCCAGTTTTTCACCAACTTATTGCAGTACAGAACGCTGTATCTCGCTAAATGACATTGTTCTTTAAGGTTTCACGATACTTGCATGCGCTTTAACGAGAATATCACAATAAAGCAGTTTCGCACTTGTAACGGCACAAGACGCAGTATCTGGCTAGTTCATGCCATTTTGTGTGCTTTCCCAGTATTTCACCTATCGCAGTTTCGTACTCGCAATAAAACAACACTATCTCGTTAGATGACGTCGTTTTTGGTAGTTTCACGACGCTACCTAGCTTAAACTAACCTAACCTAACCTAACCTTCGCACTTCTATCGTTAGAAAACGTTTTACTCGCCACTTTACAATGTTTTCTACAAGATTACGACGGTTTCTTGCGCTTTCACATTAGATATCGTAGTTCCCGACTTGTAATGTTGAAAAACACTACATCTCACTAAGTGACATTGTTTAATGCGGTTTTACGACGGTTGATTTGTCAACCTAACCTAACATTCGCACTTGTATCTAAAGACGCTCAATTACACTGTTTCGTTCACAATTACGATATTTGCTTGACCTCACAGTTTCTCACCAACTTATTACAGTACACAACGCTGTATCGCGCTAAATGACATCGTTCTTTGAGGTTTCACGATACTTGCATGCGCTTTACCGAGAATGTCACAACATAGCAGTTTCGCACTTGTAACGGTACAACACGCAGTATTTGGCTTGTTCATGCCGTTTTGTGTGCTTTCACAACATTTTACCTATCACAGTTTTGTACTCGCAATAAAAACAACATATCTCGTTAGATGACGTCGTTTTTGGTGGTTTCACGACGCTACCTAGCTCAAACTAACATAACTCAACCTAACATAACCTTCGCACTTCTATCGTTAGAAAACGTTTTACTCGCTACTTTACATTGCTTTCTACAACATTACGACGGTTTCAAGCGCTTTCACATTAGATATCGCAGTTCCCAACTTGTAAAGGTGAAAAACACTGCATCTCACTAAGTGACATTGTTTATTGCGGTTTTACGACGGTTCATACCTTAACCTAACGTAACCTAACCTAACCTAACCCAACCTAACCTTACATAACCTTACCTAACCTAACCTAACCAAACCTAACCTAACGTAACCTAACCTAACCTAACCTAACCTAACCCAACCTAACCCCACCCAACCCAACCTAAACTAACCTAAGCAAACCTAACCTAACCTAACCAAACCTAACCTAACCTAACTTAACCTAACCTAACCTAACCTAACGACGGTTGCAAGCGCTCTCACATTAGATATCGCAGTTCCCCACATTTAATGGTGAAAAACACTGCATCTCACTAATTGACATTGTTTAATGCGGTTTTACGACGGTTGATATGTCAACCTAACCTAACATTCGCACTTGTATCTGAAGACGCTCAATTACACTGTTTCGTTCACAATTACGATATTTGCTTGACCTCACAGTTTCTCACCCACTTAATACAGTACAGAACGCTGTATCTCGCTAAAGGACATCGTTCTTTAAGGTTTCACGATACTTGCATGCGCTTTACCGAGAATGTCACAACATAGCAGTTTCGCACTTGTAACGGTACAACACGCAGTATTTGGCTTGTTCATGCCGTTTTGTGTGCTTTCACAACATTTTACCTATCGCATTTTCGTACTCGCAATAAAACAACACTATCTCGTTAAATGACGTCGTTTTTGGTGGTTTCACGACGCTACCTAGCTTAAACTAACATAACTCAACCTAACATAACCTTCGCACTTCTATCGTTAGAAAACGTTTTACTCGCTACTTTACAATGCTTTCTACAACATTACGACGGTTTCAAGCGCTTTCACATTAGATATCGCAGTTCTCAACTTGTAAAGGTGAAAAACACTGCATCTCACTAAGTGACATTGTTTAATGCGGTTTTAGCGCGGTTCATATCTTAACCTAACCTAACCTAACCTAACCCAACCTAACCTAACATAACCTAACCTAACCTAACCTAACCTAACCTAACCAAACCTAACCTAACGTAACCTAACGTAACCTAACCTAACCTAACCTAACCTAACGACGTTTGCAAGCGCTTTCACATTAGATATCGCAGTTCCCGACTTGTAATGGTGAAAAACACTGCATCTCACTAAGTGACATTGTTTAATGCGGTTTTACGACGGTTCATATCTTAACCTAACCTAACATTCGTACTTGTATTGAAAAACGCTCTATTACACTGTTTCGTTCACAATTACGATATTTGCATAACCTCACAGTTTTTCACCAACTTATTGCAGTACAGAACGCTGTATCTCGCTAAATGACATTGTTCTTTAAGGTCTCACGATGCTTGCATGCGCTTTAACGAGAATATCACAATATAATAGTTTCGCACTTGTAACGGTAGAACACGCAGTATTTGGCTTGTTCATGCCGTTTTGTGTGCTTTCACAACATTTCACCTATCGCAGTTTAATGCAATAAAACAACACTATCTCGTTACATGACGTCGTTTTTGGTAGTTTCACGACGCTACCTAGCTTAAACTAACCTAACCTAACCTAACCTTCGCACTTCTATCGTTAGAAAACGTTTTACTCGCCACTTTACAATGTTTTCTACAAGATTACGACGGTTTCATGCGCTTTCACATTAGATATCGTAGTTCCCGACTTGTAATGTTGAAAAACACTACATCTTACTAAGTGACATTGTTTAATGCGGTTTTACGACGGTTGATTTGTCAACCTAACCTAACATTCGCACTTGTATCTAAAGACGCTCAATTACACTGTTTCGTTCACAATTACGATATTTGCTTGACCTCACAGTTTCTCACCAACTTATTACAGTACACAACGCTGTATCTCGCTAAATGACATCGTTCTTTAAGGTTTCACGATACTTGCATGCGCTTTACCGAGAATGTCACAACATAGCAGTTTCGCACTTGTAACGGTACAACACGCAGTATTTGGCTTGTTCATGCCGTTTTGTGTGCTTTCACAACATTTTACCTATCACAGTTTTGTACTCGCAATAAAACAACACTATCTCGTTAGATGACGTCGTTTTTGGTGGTTTCACGACGCTACCTAGCTTAAACTAACATAACTCAACCTAACATAACCTTCGCACTTCTATCGTTAGAAAACGTTTTACTCGCTACTTTACATTGCTTTCTACAACATTACGACGGTTTCAAGCGCTTTCACATTAGATATCGCAGTTCCCAACTTGTAAAGGTGAAAAACACTGCATCTCACTAAGTGACATTGTTTATTGCGGTTTTACGACGGTTCATACCTTAACCTAACGTAACCTAACCTAACCCAACCTAACCTAACATAACCTAACCTAACCTAACCTAACCTAACCAAACCTAACCTAACGTAACCTAACGTAACCTAACCTAACCTAACCTAACCTAACGACGTTTGCAAGCGCTTTCACATTAGATATCGCAGTTCCCGACTTGTAATGGTGAAAAACACTGCATCTCACTAAGTGACATTGTTTAATGCGGTTTTACGACGGTTGATATCTCAACCTAACCTAACATTCGCACTTGTATCTAAATACGCTCAATTACACTGTTTCGTTCACAATTACGATATTTCCTTGACCTCACAGTTTCTCACCAACTTATTACAGTTCAGAACGCTGTATCTCGCTAAATGACATCGTTCTTTAAGGTTTCACGATGCTTGCATGCGCTTTAACGAGAATATCACAATATAGCAGTTTCGCACTTGTAACGGTAGAACACGCAGTATTTGGCTTGTTCATTCCGTTTTGTGTGCTTTCACAACATTTCACCTATCGCAGTTTAATACTCGCAATAAAACAACACTGTCTCGTTAGATGACGTCGTTTTTGGTACTTTCACGACGCTACCTAGCTTAAACTAACATAACTCAACCTAACATAACCTTCGCACTTCTATCGTTAGAAAACGTTTTACTCGCTACTTTACATTGCTTTCTACAACATTACGACGGTTTCAAGCGCTTTCACATTAGATATCGCAGTTCCCAACTTGTAAAGGTGAAAAACACTGGATCTCACTAAGTGACATTGTTTATTACGGTTTTACGACGGTTCATACCTTAACCTAACGTAACCTAACCCAACTCAACCCAACCTAACCTAATCTAACCTAACCTAACCTAACCTAACCAAACCTAACCTAACCTAACCTAACCTAACCTAACCTAACGACGGTTGCAAGCGCTTTCACATTAGATATCGCAGTTCCCCACATTTAATGGTGAAAAACACTGCATCTCACTAATTGACATTGTTTATTGCGGTTCATATCTTAACCTAACCTAACATTCGCACTTGTATCTAAAAACGCTCTATTACACTGTTTTGTTCACAATTACGATATTTGCATAACCTCCCAGTTTTTCACCAACTTATTGCAGTACAGAACGCTGTATCTCGCTAAATGACATCGTTCTTTAAGGTTTCACGATACTTGCATGCGCTTTAACGAGAATATCACAATAAAGCAGTTTCGCACTTGTAACGGCACAAGACGCAGTATCTGGCTAGTTCATGCCATTTTGTGTGCTTTCCCAGTATTTCACGTATCGCAGTTTCGTACTCGCAATAAAACAACACTATCTCGTTAGATGACGTCGTTTTTGGTAGTTTCACGACGCTACCTAGCTTAAACTAACCTAACCTAACCTAACCTTCGCACTTCTATCGTTAGAAAACGTTTTACTCGCCACTTTACAATGTTTTCTACAAGATTACGACGGTTTCATGCGCTTTCACATTAGATATCGTAGTTCCCGACTTGTAATGTTGAAAAACACTACATCTCACTAAGTGACATTGTTTAATGCGGTTTTACGACGGTTGATTTGTCAACCTAACCTAACATTCGCACTTGTATCCAAAGACGCTCAATTACACTGTTTCGTTCACAATTACGATATTTGCTTGACCTCACAGTTTCTCACCAACTTATTACAGTACACAACGCTGTATCTCGCTAAATGACATCGTTCTTTAAGGTTTCACGATACTTGCATGCGCTTTACCGAGAATGTCACAACATAGCAGTTTCGCACTTGTAACGGTACAACACGCAGTATTTGGCTTGTTCATGCCGTTTTGTGTGCTTACACAACATTTTACCTATCACAGTTTTGTACTCGCAATAAAACAACACTATCTCGTTAGATGACGTCGTTTTTGGTGGTTTCACGACGCTACCTAGCTTAAACTAACATAACTCAACCTAACATAACCTTCGCACTTCTATCGTTAGAAAACGTTTTACTCGCTACTTTACATTGCTTTCTACAACATTACGACGGTTTCAAGCGCTTTCACATTAGATATCGCAGTTCCCAACTTGTAAAGGTGAAAAACACTGCATCTCACTAAGTGACATTGTTTATTGCGGTTTTACGACGGTTCATACCTTAACCTAACGTAACCTAACCTAACCTAACCCAACCTAACCTTACATAACCTTACCTAACCTAACCTAACCAAACCTAACCTAACGTAACCTAACCTAACCTAACCTAACCCAACCTAACCCCACCCAACCCAACCTAAACTAACCTAAGCAAACCTAACCTAACCTAACCAAACCTAACCTAACCTAACTTAACCTAACCTAACCTAACCTAACGACGGTTGCAAGCGCTCTCACATTAGATATCGCAGTTCCCCACATTTAATGGTGAAAAACACTGCATCTCACTAATTGACATTGTTTAATGCGGTTTTACGACGGTTGATATGTCAACCTAACCTAACATTCGCACTTGTATCTAAAGACGCTCAATTACACTGTTTCGTTCACAATTACGATATTTGCTTGACCTCACAGTTTCTCACCAACTTATTACAGTACAGAACGCTGTATCTCGCTAAAGGACATCGTTCTTTAAGGTTTCACGATACTTGCATGCGCTTTACCGAGAATGTCACAACATAGCAGTTTCGCACTTGTAACGGTACAACACGCAGTATTTGGCTTGTTCATGCCGTTTTGTGTGCTTTCACAACATTTTACCTATCGCATTTTCGTACTCGCAATAAAACAACACTATCTCGTTAAATGACGTCGTTTTTGGTGGTTTCACGACGCTACCTAGCTTAAACTAACATAACTCAACCTAACATAACCTTCGCACTTCTATCGTTAGAAAACGTTTTACTCGCTACTTTACAATGCTTTCTACAACATTACGACGGTTTCAAGCGCTTTCACATTAGATATCGCAGTTCTCAACTTGTAAAGGTGAAAAACACTGCATCTCACTAAGTGACATTGTTTAATGCGGTTTTAGCGCGGTTCATATCTTAACCTAACCTAACCTAACCTAACCTAACCCAACCTAACCTAACATAACCTAACCTAACCTAACCTAACCTAACCTAACCTAACCAAACCTAACCTAACGTAACCTAACGTAACCTAACCTAACCTAACCTAACCTAACCTAACGACGTTTGCAAGCGCTTTCACATTAGATATCGCAGTTCCCGACTTGTAATGGTGAAAAACACTGCATCTCACTAAGTGACATTGTTTAATGCGGTTTTACGACGGTTCATATCTTAACCTAACCTAACATTCGTACTTGTATTGAAAAACGCTCTATTACACTGTTTCGTTCACAATTACGATATTTGCATAACCTCACAGTTTTTCACCAACTTATTGCAGTACAGAACGCTGTATCTCGCTAAATGACATTGTTCTTTAAGGTTTCACGATGCTTGCATGCGCTTTAACGAGAATATCACAATATAGCAGTTTCGCACTTGTAACGGTAGAACACGCAGTATTTGGCTTGTTCATGCCGTTTTGTGTGCTTTCACAACATTTCACCTATCGCAGTTTAATGCAATAAAACAACACTATCTCGTTACATGACGTCGTTTTTGGTAGTTTCACGACGCTACCTAGCTTAAACTAACCTAACCTAACCTAACCTTCGCACTTCTATCGTTAGAAAACGTTTTACTCGCCACTTTACAATGTTTTCTACAAGATTACGACGGTTTCATGCGCTTTCACATTAGATATCGTAGTTCCCGACTTGTAATGTTGAAAAACACTACATCTCACTAAGTGACATTGTTTAATGCGGTTTTACGACGGTTGATTTGTCAACCTAACCTAACATTCGCACTTGTATCTAAAGACGCTCAATTACACTGTTTCGTTCACAATTACGATATTTGCTTGACCTCACAGTTTCTCACCAACTTATTACAGTACACAACGCTGTATCTCGCTAAATGACATCGTTCTTTAAGGTTTCACGATACTTGCATGCGCTTTACCGAGAATGTCACAACATAGCAGTTTCGCACTTGTAACGGTACAACATGCAGTATTTGGCTTGTTCATGCCGTTTTGTGTGCTTTCACAACATTTTACCTATCGCAGTTTCGTACTCGCAATAAAACAACACTATCTCGTTAGATGACGTCGTTTTTGGTGGTTTCACGACGCTACCTAGCTTAAACTAACATAACTCAACCTAACATAACCTTCGCACTTCTATCGTTAGAAAACGTTTTACTCGCTACTTTACATTGCTTTCTACAACATTACGACGGTTTCACGCGCTTTCACATTAGATATCGCAGTTCCCAACTTGTAAAAGTGAAAAACACTGCATCTCACTAAGTGACATTGTTTATTGCGGTTTTACGACGGTTCATACCTTAACCTAACGTAACCTAACCTAACCTAACCTAACCCAACCTAACCTTACATAACCTTACCTAACCTAACCTAACCAAACCTAACCTAACGTAACCTAACCTAACCTAACCTAACCTAACCCAACCTTACCCCACCCAACCCAACCTAAACTAACCTAAGCAAACCTAACCTAACCTAACCAAACCTAACCTAACCTAACTTAACCTAACCTAACCTAACCTGACGACGGTTGCAAGCGCTCTCACATTAGATATCGCAGTTCCCCACATTTAATGATGAAAAACACTGCATCTCACTAATTGACATTGTTTAATGCGGTTTTACGACGGTTGATATGTCAACCTAACCTAACATTCGCACTTGTATCTAAAGACGCTCAATTACACTGTTTCGTTCACAATTACGATATTTGCTTGACCTCACAGTTTCTCACCAACTTATTACAGTACAGAACGCTGTATCTCGCTAAAGGACATCGTTCTTTAAGGTTTCACGATACTTGCATGCGCTTTACCGAGAATGTCACAACATAGCAGTTTGGCACTTGTAACGGTACAACACGCAGTATTTGGCTTGTTCATGCCGTTTTGTGTGCTTTCACAACATTTTACCTATCGCATTTTCGTACTCGCAATAAAACAACACTATCTCGTTAAATGACGTCGTTTTTGGTGGTTTCACGACGCTACCTAGCTTAAACTAACATAACTCAACCTAACATAACCTTCGCACTTCTATCGTTAGAAAACGTTTTACTCGCTACTTTACAATGCTTTCTACAACATTACGACGGTTTCAAGCGCTTTCACATTAGATATCGCAGTTCTCAACTTGTAAAGGTGAAAAACACTGCATCTCACTAAGTGACATTGTTTAATGCGGTTTTAGCGCGGTTCATATCTTAACCTAACCTAACCTAACCTAACCCAACCTAACCTAACATAACCTAACCTAACCTAACCTAACCTAACCTAACCTAACCAAACCTAACCTAACGTAACCTAACGTAACCTAACCTAACCTAACCTAACCTAACGACGTTTGCAAGCGCTTTCACATTAGATATCGCAGTTCCCGACTTGTAATGGTGAAAAACACTGCATCTCACTAAGTGACATTGTTTAATGCGGTTTTACGACGGTTCATATCTTAACCTAACCTAACATTCGTACTTGTATTGAAAAACGCTCTATTACACTGTTTCGTTCACAATTACGATATTTGCATAACCTCACAGTTTTTCACCAACTTATTGCAGTACAGAACGCTGTATCTCGCTAAATGACATTGTTCTTTAAGGTTTCACGATGCTTGCATGCGCTTTAACGAGAATATCACAATATAGCAGTTTCGCACTTGTAACGGTAGAACACGCAGTATTTGGCTTGTTCATGCCGTTTTGTGTGCTTTCACAACATTTCACCTATCGCAGTTTAATGCAATAAAACAACACTATCTCGTTACATGACGTCGTTTTTGGTAGTTTCACGACGCTACCTAGCTTAAACTAACCTAATCTAACCTAACCTTCGCACTTCTATAGTTAGAAAACGTTTTACTCGCCACTTTACAATGTTTTCTACAAGATTACGACGGTTTCATGCGCTTTCACATTAGATATCGTAGTTCCCGACTTGTAATGTTGAAAAACACTACATCTCACTAAGTGACATTGTTTAATGCGGTTTTACGACGGTTGATTTGTCAACCTAACCTAACATTCGCACTTGTATCTAAAGACGCTCAATTACACTGTTTCGTTCACAATTACGATATTTGCTTGACCTCACAGTTTCTCACCAACTTATTACAGTACACAACGCTGTATCTCGCTAAATGACATCGTTCTTTAAGGTTTCACGATACTTGCATGCGCTTTACCGAGAATGTCACAACATAGCAGTTTCGCACTTGTAACGGTACAACATGCAGTATTTGGCTTGTTCATGCCGTTTTGTGTGCTTTCACAACATTTTACCTATCGCAGTTTCGTACTCGCAATAAAACAACACTATCTCGTTAGATGACGTCGTTTCTGGTGGTTTCACGACGCTACCTAGCTTAAACTAACATAACTCAACCTAACATAACCTTCGCACTTCTATCGTTAGAAAACGTTTTACTCGCTACTTTACATTGCTTTCTACAACATTACGACGGTTTCAAGCGCTTTCACATTAGATATCGCAGTTCCCAACTTGTAAAGGTGAAAAACACTGCATCTCACTAAGTGACATTGTTTATTGCGGTTTTACGACGGTTCATACCTTAACCTAACGTAACCTAACCTAACCTAACCTAACCTAACCCAACCTAACCTAACATAACCTAACCTAACCTAACCTAACCAAACCTAACCTAACGTAACCTAACCTAACCTAACCTAACCTAACCTAACCTAACCTAACGACGTTTGCAAGCGCTTTCACATTAGATATCGCTGTTCCCGACTTGTAATGGTGAAAAACACTGCATCTCACTAAGTGACATTGTTTAATGCGGTTTTACGACGGTTCATATCTTGACCTAACCTAACATTCGTACTTATATTGAAAAACGCTCTATTACACTGTTTCCTTCACAATTACGATATTTGCATAACCTCACAGTTTTTCACCAACTTATTGCAGTACAGAACGCTGTATCTCGCTAAATGACATTGTTCTTTAAGGTTTCACGATGCTTGCATGCGCTTTAACGAGAATATCACAATATAGCAGTTTCGCACTTGTAACGGTAGAACACGCAGTATTTGGCTTGTTCATGCCGTTTTGTGTGCATTCACAACATTTCACCTATCGCAGTTTAATACTCGCAATAAAACAACACTATCTCGTTAGATGACGTCGTTTTTGGTAGTTTCACGACGCTACCTAGCTTAAACTAACCTAACCTAACCTAACCTTCGCACTTCTATTGTTAGAAAACGTTTTACTCGCAACTTTACAATGTTTTCTACAAGATTACGACGGTTTCATGCGCTTTCACATTAGATATCGCAATTCCCGACTTTTAATGGTGAAAAACACTGCATCTCACTAAGTGACATTGTTTAATGCGGTTTTACGACGGTTCATATTTTAACCTAACTTAACATTCGTACTTGTATTGAAAAACGCTCTATTACACTGTTTCGTTCAATTTTACGATATTTGCATAACCTCACAGTTTTTCACCAACTTATTGCAGTACAGAACGCTGTATCTCGCTAAATGACATCGTTCTTAAAGGTTTCACGATGCTTGCATGCACTTTAACGAGAATATCACATTATAGCAGTTTCGCACTTGTAACGGTACAACACGCAGTATCTGGCTTGTTCAAGCCGTTTTGTGTACTTTCACAACATTTCACCTATTGCAGTTTCGTACATGCAAGAAAACAACACTATCTCGTTAGATGACGTCCTTTTTGGTGGTCTCACGACGCTACATAGCTTAAACTAACATAACTCAAGCTAACCTTCGCACTTCTATCGTTAGAAAACGTTTCACTCGCAACTTTACAATGTTTTCTACAAGATTACGATGGTTTCAAGCGCTTTCACATTAGATATCGTAGTTCCCGACTTGTAATGTTGAAAAACACAACATCTCACTAAGTGACAATGTTTATTGCGGTTTTACGACGGTTGATATCTCAACCTAACCTAACATTCGCACTTGTATCTAAATACGCTCAATTACACTGTTTCGTTCACAATTACGATATTTGCTTGACCTCACAGTTTCTCACCAACTTATTACAGTAGAGAACGCTGTATCTCGCTAAATGACATTGTTCTGACAAGGTTTCACGATGCTTGCATGCGCTTTAACGAGAATATCACAATATAGCAGTTTCGCACTTGTAACGGTAGAACACGCAGTATTTGGCTTGTTCATTCCGTTTTGTGTGCTTTCACAACATTTCACCTATCGCAGTTTAATACTCGCAATAAAACAACACTATCTCGTTAGATGACGTCGTTTTTGGTACTTTCACGACGCTACCTAGCTTAAACTAACATAACTCAACCTATCATAACCTTCGCACTTCTATCGTTAGAAAACGTTTTACTCGCTACTTTACATTGCTTTCTACAACATTACGACGGTTTCAAGCGCTTTCACATTAGATATCGCAGTTCCCAACTTGTAAAGGTGAAAAACACTGCATCTCACTAAGTGACATTGTTTAATGCGGTTTTACGACGGTTCATACCTTAACCTAACGTAACCTAACCTAACCTAACCTAACCTTACCTAACATAACCTAACCTAAGCCAACCCAACCCAACCTAACCTAACGTAACCTAACCTAAACTAACCTAACCCAACCTAACCTAACCTAACCTAACCCAACCCAACCCCTCCTAAACTAACCTAAGCTAACCTAACCTAACCTAACCAAACCTAACCTAACCTAACTTAACCTAACCTAACGTAACCTAACCTAACCTAACCTATTCTAACGTAACCTAACCTTACCTGACCTAACCTAACCTAACGTAACCTAACCTAACCTAACCTAACGACGGTTGCAAGCGCTTTCACAGTAGATATCGCAGTTCCCGACTTTTAATGGTGAAAAACACTGCATCTCACTAACTGACATTTTTTAATGCGGTTTTACGACGGTTCATATCTTAACCTAACCTAACATTCGCACTTGTATCTAAAAACGCTCTATTACACTGTTTTGTTCACAATTACGATATTTGCATAACCTCACAGTTTTTCACCAACTTATTGCAGTACAGAACGCTGTATCTCGCTAAATGACATTGTTCTGACAAGGTTTCACGATGCTTGCATGCGCTTTAACGAGAATATCACAATATAGCAGTTTCGCACTTGTAACGGTAGAACACGCAGTATTTGGCTTGTTCATTCCGTTTTGTGTGCTTTCACAACATTTCACCTATCGCAGTTTAATACTCGCAATAAAACAACACTATCTCGTTAGATGACGTCGTTTTTGGTACTTTCACGACGCTACCTAGCTTAAACTAACATAACTCAACCTAACATAACCTTCGCACTTCTATCGTTAGAAAACGTTTTACTCGCTACTTTACATTGCTTTCTACAACATTACGACGGTTTCAAGCGCTTTCACATTAGATATCGCAGTTCCCAACTTGTAAAGGTGAAAAACACTGCATCTCACTAAGTGACATTGTTTAATGCGGTTTTACGACGGTTCATACCTTAACCTAACGTAACCTAACCTAACCTAACCTAACCTTACCTAACATAACCTAACCTAAGCCAACCCAACCCAACCTAACCTAACGTAACCTAACCTAAACTAACCTAACCCAACCTAACCTAACCTAACCTAACCCAACCCAACCCCTCCTAAACTAACCTAAGCTAACCTAACCTAACCTAACCAAACCTAACCTAACCTAACTTAACCTAACCTAACGTAACCTAACCTAACCTAACCTATTCTAACGTAACCTAACCTTACCTGACCTAACCTAACCTAACGTAACCTAACCTAACCTAACATAACGTAACCTAACCTAACCTAACCTAACGTAACCTAACCTAACCTAACCCAACCTAACCCAACCCAACCCAACCCAACAACACCCAACCCAACCTAACCTAACCTAACCTAACCTTACCTAACCTAACCAAATTATCCTTACCTAACCTAACCTAACCTAACGTAACGTAACCTAACCTAACCTAACGTAACCTAACCTAACCTAACGTAACCTAACCTAACCTAACCTAACCCAACCTAACCTAACCTAACCTAACCTAACCTAACCTAACCTAACCCAACTCAACCCAACCTAACCTAATCTAACCTAACCTAACCTAACCTAACCAAACCTAACCTAACCTAACCTAACCTAACCTAACGACGGTTGCAAGAGCTTTCACATTAGATATCGCAGTTCCCCACATTTAATGGTGAAAAACACTGCATCTCACTAATTGACATTGTTTAATGCGGTTCATATCTTAACCTAACCTAACATTCGCACTTGTATCTAAAAACGCTCTATTACACTGTTTTGTTCACAATTACGATATTTGCATAACCTCCCAGTTTTTCACAACTTATTGCAGTACAGAACGCTGTATCTCGCTAATTGACATCGTTCTTTAAGGTTTCACGATACTTGCATGCGCTTTAACGAGAATATCACAATAAAGCAGTTTCGCACTTGTAACGGCACAAGACGCAGTATCTGGCTAGTTCATGCCATTTTGTGTGCTTTCCCAGTATTTCACCTATCGCAGTTTCGTACTCGCAATAAAACAACACTATCTCGTTAGATGACGTCGTTTTTGGTAGTTTCACGACGCTACCTAGCTTAAACTAACCTAACCTAAAATAACCTTCGCACTTCTATCGTTAGAAAACGTTTTACTCGCCACTTTACAATGTTTTCTACAAGATTACGACGGTTTCATGCGCTTTCACATTAGATATCGTAGTTCCCGACTTGTAATGTTGAAAACACTACATCTCACTAAGTGACATTGTTTAATGCGGTTTTACGATGGTTGATATGTCAACCTAACCTAACATTCGCACTTGTATCTAAAGACGCTCAATTACACTGTTTCGTTCACAATTACGATATTTGCTTGACCTCACAGTTTCTCACCAACTTATTACAGTACACAACGCTGTATCTCGCTAAATGACATCGTTCTTTAAGGTTTCACGATACTTGCATGCGCTTTACCGAGAATGTCACAACATAGCAGTTTCGCACTTGTAACGGTACAACATGCAGTATTTGGCTTGTTCATTCCGTTTTGTGTGCTTTCACAACATTTTACCTATCGCAGTTTCGTCCTCGCAATAAAACAACACTATCTCGTTAGATGACGTCGTTTTTGGTGATTTCACGACGCTACCTAGCTTAAACTAACATAACTCAACCTAACATAACCTTCGCACTTCTATTGTTAGTAAACGTTTTACTCGCTACTTTACATTGCTTTCTACAACATTACGACGGTTTCAAGCGCTTTCACATTAGATATCGCAGTTCCCAACTTGTAAAGGTGAAAAACACTGCATCTCACTAAGTGACATTGTTTATTGCGGTTTTACGACGGTTCATACCTTAACCTAACGTAACCTAACCTAACCTAACCTAACCCAACCAAACCTAACATAACCTAACCTAACCTAACCTAACCAAACCTAACCTAACGTAACCTAACCTAACCTAACCTAACCTAACGTAACCTAACGACGTTTGCAAGCGCTTTCACATTAGATATCGCTGTTCCCGACTTGTAATGGTGAAAAACACTGCATCTCACTAAGTGACATTGTTTAATGCGGTTTTACGACGGTTCATATCTTAACCTAACCTAACACTCGTACTTATATTGAAAAACGCTCTATTACACTGTTTCGTTCACAATTACGATATTTGCATAACCTCACAGTTTTTCACCAACTTATTGCAGTACAGAACGCTGTATCTCGCAAAATGACATTGTTCTTTAAGGTTTCACGATGCTTGCATGCGCTTTAACGAGAATATCACAATATAGCAGTTTCGCACTTGTAACGGTAGAACACGCAGTATTTGGCTTGTTCATGCCGTTTTGTGTGCATTCACAACATTTCACTTATCGCAGTTTAATACTCGCAATAAAACAACACTATCTCGTTAGATGACGTCGTTTTTGGTAGTTTCACGACGCTACCTAGCTTAAACTAACCTAACCTAACCTAACCTTCGCACTTCTATCGTTAGAAAACGTTTTACTCGCAACTTTACAATGTTTTCTACAAGATTACGACGGTTTCATGCGCTTTCACATTAGATATCGCAGTTCCCGACTTTTAATGGTGAAAAACACTGCATCTCACTAAGTGACATTGTTTAATGCGGTTTTACGACGGTTCATACCTTAACCTAACGTAACCTAACCTAAACTAACCTAACCCAACCTAACCTAACCTAACCTAACCTAACCCAACCTAACCCAACCTAAACTAACCTAAGCTAACCTAACCTAACCTAACCAAACCTAACCTAACCTAACTTAACCTAACCTAACGTAACCTAACCTAACCTAACCTATTCTAACGTAACCTAACCTTACCTGACCTAACCTAACCTAACGTAACCTAACCTAACCTAACATAACCTAACGTAACCTAACCTACCCTAACCTAACGTAACCTAACCTAACCTAACCCAACCTAACCCA